>NC_142600.1:29395684-29695684 GCF_041222555.1 Hakea prostrata
CTACCAACCCTTCAGTACAGATGACATAATATCTAGATGAAAATATTAGGGGCCACAAGGAGCACATATAAAATGGAAAATACATAACCATACTTCTGTGTTAAACAAGCTAACAACTAAATTCAGAAACACAAAAACATAAAACGTCATGACTCGACTTATTGTCATTTTGATATAAAGAACAGCTTAAAAACTAAGGCTTATCACCAATGGTTGAGCTCTTCAAGTACCTTTCCACATATGCCTGCAGATGGGGGAGAGTGGAAATAAAATAGATTTAAGACAAAATAGTGCATTAGGATCAATAGAATTTTCACCAGAATTTAAATATAAAATGATGGGTACTAAACTGTACAAGTTTCAAAAGCTTGGTTTTACAAAATGACAGATTATGATCGATTTCCTCATGTTCAAGGGACATGAGGCTCTTCAATTTTACTAATCACTTTATCAAATAGACTCCACAATAACCTCGGAAATAGATTCCCCCACAGTTTGCAAAATGCCTTTCCTCAGTGCTAAAGCCTCTCACTGAAGAATGGACTCAAAATGGGCAGCTATAGATTCTCCTTTACTTGGAAGATGTTAGGTACCTGAATGAGGCTACTTAACAAGGTGGAATAACTCAAGAAGAAAAGAGGGACTTTGAATAAAAGTTGAATAAGAAACAATACATACTACAGCAGAGGTGATTCCTACGGCACCCAAGCAATTGCTCTCACATAAACTTTCTATATCTCAAAACATGTCTCTCACTCTTCCTTCCCCTATTATAGCAATTACGTCCACAGAAATTAACGAATCATCCCAATCGAATAGGACCTCGAATTCGAATAGGACCTTCAAAAGTAACCTGAATGTAATATGACTCTTCAATCTAATCCTAAAAAGTAACCTGAATACAATAGGACTCTTCAAATCTGCCAATCGTTTCCTTCCATAGAATTTAGGGATTTACTTTCCCTGTCGAGTGTAGACTTGTGTTACTAGGGACCTATCAGAAGATAACTGGGAAGAAACAACAACCTGGAAGCAATCCAGACTCCATAGCTGGGGCAGATAGGAATAGTGAGGATGACCAACATTGATGATTCCTTCATCTTCCTTGCCCTTCCATGGCCTCAAAATCAAGACCAAAATGGAAGGTTTATTCAAATCCATCAATAGGCAATTAAGTCTCTTAGAACTGTTAAAACCCATGCCAAAATGGATCTCTATTTATTCATAGAAACATAAAATTGAAGAAACTCATTGTTTAACATAATTTTAACTATGATGTTACAAAAGTGAGTTTCGACTTAATGTTGGTTTCACATCCACGCACACTTCAATGGTTTCTACATAGCAAATATAATGATAGCTCTTGATTCTATCTGCTCTATGCAATGACAATATGCCAAACTTAAATCCCAAGTGAGAGCATTCAGCAAATATAGAAAATAGAGCACTGATGTTAGATTGATCTTTCAGATCATTGGCCAAAAAAAAGGCGGTATTTTGGGGCTTAGCCCTGTTTCATTGTTCTTCAAATACTGATCTTCACCCACTCAACATCTTATAGAAAATCACCGACAAACCTGACCATTTATAAAGTTCAAAACGTGATAAAAAGAACATCAATGCCTTGACTACAAATGCATTTGAGTTTAAACAATCTCTTTCATAGATATTACATAGGCTCTAACCGAGTCCTCTATCAACCCTCCAATGTTCTTGGATCCATCATCCCATAACTACCATTTTCTAATTTCTTCACTCTTTTTCTTTGCATCAATTTATATGATCATAACACCTCACATTCTTCCGTAGTTCATCATATAAAAGCTGATGAGGTGTTTGGCGAAAGGAAACTATTCCAACTTGGTCAAAAACATAGCTTTTGTTGCTTTTTCCAATAGTAATAATAGAAGGTCCAAATTAAACTGCTTATCCAAAGTTTAATGCATGGCCTTCAAACTTATCCCAACTTGACCTCCTATAGGAACCAAAGAGAAGAATTTACCCTGGAAGTTTGATGCAGACCACTTGATGTTGTGGATACTTCTGTTTTCAGCAGCAGCTGTCCAATGGGACAATATCCTTTGTACATTAATAGAGTAGTACACAGAAAGTTGACTCAACATTACAGTCTGGAACACCAACTGGGATCTTTGTACCTACCCGTGAACAGAAGACAACTCAAGAAACTTTTCACCAACCACAACATCCCAGTTTGAGAGGGGATGCAAGTAATGCTTTCCTGTGCGGGAACAGCCCTGTTCTGCCTATGTTTCCCATATCTAGGCAATGGTTCAATCATGGTGGCCAGAGTGGAGGGACTTCAAGCTTTAACATGATTGAGCAGAAGAAACAAATTGTCCAGCCTCATCATTTAAGCAGACAAGCTTCAACCCTTAGCAGGGAAGAACAATCGATATCCCAGAATTACCTGAAGCGCGCAGCAAGGTAAAAACACTTGTTCATATGTGTGCACCTATAACTAAATCAGAAACGGATGATGCCAAAACATCAAAAGTAACTTCAGTGTCTCTGCTTACTCGTAATATGACAGCCAGTGAGCAGCTTGTTCAAACGACCACCCTTTCAGCATCATTGGCCAGATATTTGGAAATGAGCAGCTTTCAAAATTATATGTTGTTTTAAACCTCCCTAATTCTATTGGCTTTGTTCCTTCCCAGCCATACCCTGCGGCAGTGGGCATCACAGTTACTGTACCATCCAATAATCCTAACCAAACCACCCAGTCTAAATAGCCATGTGATCCCAGGGTTAACTTTCAACAATCAAGCAGGTCTGCTGTCACCACTAACCACCCTTCAGGGTGTTCATCAAGTAATGTTGAACAGAATAAAATAGCTGATAAATGCCTTTACAACGTTCTGTTCCATCATCTCACAAGGATGATTCTTCAGATAACATGAGTCTCATCAGTTGGAGCAGCTGGAGTCAGTAGCAGCATATGAGACTGCAGTTAAAATAATAAAGTTGACATTAGAAAGTAGTTAAGAATGATAAAGTTGACATTAGAAAGGACGGAAATAATCATTTGGAGGACATGGATATTGATATTCGGGTGGTTGAAGAGGGCAAAAGGAGCAAGGATGCAAATCTATTCGCATGTTTAAATTTGCAAAGGTGGATTTTATGAAGGATATTATAAAGCCCACATGGAAAGGACAAATGAACAAGGAGTCTCACAACACCATGGTAAAAATACAAAAGAGTAGTTGATAAAGTGATTGGTACAATTGAAGAGGCTCATGTGCCTCAAACAAAGAAATCGACCATTATCTAGCATTTTGTAAACCCAAGCTTTTGAAACTCATACGGTTTACTCCCAATCATTTTATATTTAAATTCTGGTGAAAATTCTATTGATCCTAATGCATAATTTGTCTTAAATATAAATTATTTTATATTTTCCCCTCTCCCCCATCTGCAAGCATATGTGGAAAGGTACTTGAAGAGCTCAACCATTGCTGGAAAACCTTAGTTTTTAATTTGTTCTTTATGTCAAAACGACAATAAGTCAAATTATGGCGTTTTATGTTTTTGTGTTTGTGAATTTTGTGGTTAGCTTGTTCAACACAGAATGGTTATGTATTTTTCCATTTTATCTATGCACTCCCTAGGGCCCCTGATATTTGCAACTACGTATTATGTGATCTTTACTGACGGTTGGTAGGGGCTCATCTTTTCTTGTTTTAGATATTTATGGAATAATAAAAGCTAGTTTCTTTGATTGGCAGTATGACTTGACTTCATTTTGTAACATTTTGAAACCTTAGGTTAGCTGATCTATCCTGCCTAATTCATTATTTCAAATGAAAACTTTCTTTTTCTAATATAACTCTTTCTATTTCTGTTATGTGTCTGGCTGTTTTTGACAACATTACTTTTTACCACATAAAGAGTGTTTCACTTACCCAGCCGCTTCAATCTCCATCCATTCGTGCCATGTCTTGGAGCTTCTAATGGTTCTCATAGTCAAATGCCTAAGTTTCCTCTCTTTCCTCCTGAAATTTCCCCAACATTAGCTGAAAGGCTAGTTAATTAGCAATAAGGTGTGAGTGAGATAGATTGTAATATTTAAGTGTCATTTTCATATCACACCTACTGCTGCTTCTTGTCTGACTGAAAGTAAAGAATGATCTGCAGAGGCTTGGAAGTGTTCACTTTGTTCTTTAAACTCATTATTCTCGTCTACTTCTTTTTTACACTGTGCTTGTATCATGCAACAAATACGATATCAGTTTGGGGTATGTTCAGAACGGTTAAGCATCTATCATTCAATAAGAGTTTTTTTTTTGGGGTAAAGGTTGCTTCTAGTGACCCCCCAATTTCAGCCCAATCAGACCATTCAAACCCTATCTCCCTAAGGTCCGAAAATTCTGCACTTCATCTTCTTCCTAGAGAAAATTTTCTGCAGATTTCTAAGAGCTTCTGAAACCCTAAATTAGAACATTCATAAATTCTTAAACCCTCTCCTTGAACTACGAACCAGAAAAGACAGACACAAATGCCCAGCCTAGCCAAACATATCCTACCCCTAATTAGTGATGGTTCTTATTTAAGAAGATCCTGGAAAATCTAACCAACACCCTGGGTTATATCATATACATTATCATTGACAATATACAGTATTACATTCACCTCAGTTACAATATTTAAAAAATAATAATAAAAAAATTTCCTGTTCAGACAAATCAAATATGCCCTATAATAACTGCTGCCAAGTATAGGTAGTTATATATTAATGCTTCTGCCTAGTGCCTACTCACATTAAAAACTGTGTTAATGTATTATCACCATATAATACATAAATCGCCCACCCTCAAATTTCAATCATACCGATACCATATTAAATGGCACCAACCATGATCGATAATTAATGGCGCGGGTAGATATGACAAATAGCAGCGGAAAAATATTACCGCAATCAAATATATAATGTCACTTTTACTTTTGTTGTGATTAATGTCATACCACTGTATAAGAAACAATCATTGGCAGTCTACAGTAATTATTAGCAAATGATAACAAAAGGCTGACTACTCATGGATCCTAAAATTTATATATGTTAACGTGCTTTTTTAACTTTTAGCTTATCTGCGTATTGAGTATATTATTTACCTAGAACTTATGAGATTCAAAAAATCTTGTTCTTGTATCTAACATTCGGTTGTATTTCCTTTTGAGTTATAAATGAATCATACGTTTCTGCATCTTCAGGAGCTGTAGAATGTTATCGTGATGTTCTCACATGCACACAAGTGCACAAGCACATGCACACACACACACATACAAACACACGGCACTAGAAAGAGATTAAATTCTAAGTGAAAAAGCATTGATTAGGTAAAAGATATAAACAAACCTATATCCTGGTAAATCGTTGGTCCGATTTGTGTGCACATCCTTGATTTTATTGATTAACTGAGATGGAAACATGCATGGCAAGGTTATTAAATACATTACGCAAGGATTTAGGACGCTTTACACAGAAACAGAAAATACCTTGTAATTATCATGCCAGAGTTGTGGTTGCTCAATGTCAAACACTGCAGAAGCGATTAGTACAACATACAAACTAATAGATTGAGCAGGCCCCATGGCCTTTTGGCTCTCAATTATCTGCAAGACAATGATTATAGGGTCACTCATTGTGCATGCTAATCTGTATTGTATGAAAAAGGCCAAGATGTCCTATCTTCATATTTTCAAATAAGGGATATAGGTAGAAATAAATGCCAAAAAAATTAATAAACACATGCCAATATTATTAACTCAAACCAATTACTGTGAGCTTAAGCTTGCATTTCACTGTATCATAAACTACATCCCTTATTAAGGAATTTCTTCCTCTAATAACAAGCAGGAGCGAGAACCTATCGTTTAGCATGGGGAGTCATTGCCTACGGGTAATGGAATAGTCTCACTTGTCATCACTAGGGCAAAGGAGAACGATCGGAATGACAGATCGCAAAATGGTACAAAGAAAAACAAAAAATGATTCAATATCCTTATCTGAATTCTATTGCTTCCGAAGCCAAGAAACAAAATCACAGTGAAAAATAAGCACAGTTTGCTAACTACTGCAGCGCTCTAGATGGCTAGATAGAACAAACCAACACTTACATTTAGGGGAAAATAATTAAAAGAGATTAGCTCCGGCAACCAAAGAATCACGAACTAAGAAGAAGATGAAAAGAGGGAGGGGGATCTGAAACAAAACAGAGAAACACAAGTACACAACCAGGAGAATTAAATCGAAGACTTATACCTTGAAGGCGTCAAACCTCGAGGATGAAAATGCAGACGAGAAAAAGAAGGATCAGACTGGGAAAGAATGGAAGAGCCGTCAGATGGAAAGACTGCTGACTCTCCTTCGGTAAAAACATCGGCTAGGGTATACAAATTAAATCTTCTGTGAAAACATTAATTTATAGTATAGGGCAAAGGGCAAAGTAGTAACTTGAAAATCTGAACAGTTTCCAGTGGTGGGACCCAGCAAGGTCATGAGAAAAAAATCAAAAGTAAAAATTTAAGTTGACCCCACCCCGCCAACCGTGTAAATATTGTTCGATCTCTCTCTCCCAAGTCCCAACTAGCTAAGCAAACGAATCATTGAGGTAACTTTTGCTTGTCTCTAGCTTGCTAGAGTGGTAAAATTCATGCTTTTCAGTGAAGAGATCAACCCATACTTGCTGTATATGGCCCTGTCATGCAAACTTGCCTGGAAATGTTGAGTAATCCAAAAGCGTATTAGGTAAGATTCTTGAAGCAAATTTATTTCCCCAACTCGGATTTCCTATCAACTACAGCTGGCTCTAATCCATCTTGAGCATGGAAAAGCATTCGGGAGGATAGAAAGATTCTTTTAACAGGTCTAGTGTGGGCTGTTGGGGATGGAACTTTTGTCAGAGTGTGAGAAGATTTATGGATCCTTTCAAATCCTGATTTTAAAATTAAAAGTTGCAACAGAGATCAAAGGAGAATTGTTTGGGTTTTAAATTGATTGATGAGGAGTCAAGATCATGGAGGAGGGATTTGATTAATGAAGTGTTTGATCAAGAGGATGCAAAGGCAATTCTACATATAAGGATTAGCTTAATTCCTAGAGAAGAGAGGAAGAGTTTGGGGTCGAGCTTGAAGTGGGGTTTTCTCTGTTAAATCTACATACCACCACATTCTAAATTTGAGAGAGATGGAAAGAAGCAAGAACTCATCATCATCAAGAGTGCCTCACAAAATACAATGGATCCGGTGGTATGGAAAAACATCTGGAATTGTTATGCAACACAAAAAAATTAGACATATGCTATGGAGAGCATGTGTTGGAGCCTTACCTTCAGCGATCGAATTGTCCAAGAGAATCATTTTGATCCTAGATGCAGCAGATGTGGCGAATTGGAGTCCATCGATCATATACTGTTGGATTGTCAATTTGCTCGCAGGGTGTGGTTTGCTTCCCCTCTCTCTTTCTTGTCGCCGGCTAACCCTAAGATGCATAAAGCAATTAGTGAATGGAAGATGTGCTTACCACAGGGGGAAAAAAGAATTTAAAGAAGCTTCATCACTCATTGCATATCTATCTTGGAGAATTGGAAAGCTAGAAACAAGCTTATCTTCGAAGGGGTGAAGTGGACGCCGAAGAAGGTAGCGGATAAGGCTGTGGTTGAGGCGATGGAATTCTCTAATGGCTTTGGCGAGTTGATTAGGGCAGAGTTTTGCATTCCAAGGGTGGAAGCGGAAGGTGCTGCTAATCGGTGGACTTGGGTTCGTGAAGATTAATGTTGATGCTACCCTTAATAGGAATGGAAGTGGGCTGGTCTTAGTGTGTAGAGACTCAAGGGGAAGACCCATTACAAGGTTTTGTGGTTCCAGCCAGTTCTACTTGATTCTAATGGGTGAGATTTTGGCATTGCGGGAAGGTATTAGAGTTGCGGTGGATGAGGGTTTTGGCAATGTCCTAATGGAATGCAGATTCTGCAGAAGTGGTTAGGTTCGTGACCAAGCTGGAATTGATTTCAGTGGACATTCAAAACTTAGTGTGGGATGTGGTGAATCTTGTATCTCGGCTCCAGAATGTTTCGTTTTGTTTTGTTAAAAGGGAGTGCAATGTTGTAGCTGACTTCCTTGCTGGTAAGGCTGTGTCTGTTGCGTGTCAGACTCTTTGGCCTAGTTTGGATCCTGATTTCGTGGATTTGTGTAATCATGATGTTCTGCGTGGGTAGCGTGCATTAATATATAGACCTATTTCTACCCAAAAAAAAAAAGTGGAGAGGACATGGGTTCGACCCTTGCGGACGACAAAGCTTCCCCTTGATGATGTAATCGGGTGTGCACAAGCTGGCCTGGATGAACCTTAGATACCAAAAAAAAAAAAAAAGGTCCTATCGAAAAATTATAATGATAAAGCTCATGGAGATCCTCTTTAAAAATAAATAACTCATGTCAAGCACGATTCAATGAAGTAGGTCAAGATTTGCAAGGAAAAATGCATTTATGCCTTTCAGAAGGATGTGATTCGATTAATTCTGCCTTTAAAGTTCCACCATGGAAAATAAAAACTTTCATTCAATAAATTAGGTTCCTAGCTAATGGCTTGAACTTAAGTTTCATCATATTCTAAGAGAAGCCAATAATGTGGCCAATCATCTTGTTTCTCAAGCTAGCTTCAAGCCTTCAACACAGAATTGCTCATTTTCACCGGATACCCTCTCCCCCTGTGTATTTGCTGGCCTTCATTAGTAGACAATTTTGAATATACTTTTCTTCGAGGTTTCAAGTTTAAATGAGTTTCTATTTCACTCAGAAAAAGAAAAAAAGTGTGAATCACAAAACGAAATCCACATAAACAAGTAATGTGGCAACTTTTAATGAGTCGTTACGTGAACACTTGTTAGCCACACAAATGGATGCACATGGTGATTTCACATGAGTCAACAAGCGTTCTCATATAAGAATGCTATTACTGCAAATCAATTTGATTAAAATCCAACAAACCAAAACTTCTATGTGAATTTATAGTTCCCAAATCTGTTATATTAGAAAAGCTCATACAAGATATGCATGATTGTAGTTAAATTCATACTAATTTATCATATTTTTATTTGATATACATATATTGTGTGCTTTCAATAACCAATTACAGTGCTTCTTGTAGTTTCTTTCATGTTTGTCGGGATGCCAATGGTTTGGTAGATTCCCTAACTAGGAATGTTCTATCTATTCCGAATAAGACAATTTGGCCGTTATCCGATCCCTGGTTGTGTAGTGTGTTGCCAACTGGGTGGTTTCCTCGGTAGTTCTTTCGTTTTCTAATAAAACATCTATTTACCAAAAATAATAATTAACCAATTATAGGGTAATCCAACAAAGTTTATGTTTTCTTTTTTTTAACCCTCGATTTTTTGTACCTACCTAGATTTGGGCGCATTTGGATGAGTTCAAGTATCCAGATGAGATCCTGGATGTAAAGATGTAAACTAGAATTGATGGTTAACAAATGGTTTTGTGGATATGAAGAGAGGGTTAGGAACTTAGGACACTTGGCTTTGGAAACACTTTCCCTTTTAAGATTCATCAATATTCATTATTTTAGGTTTTTTATTTATGTTGGAGGGTAGGGGACTATTGCATATGCCATCAATGAGAGTCGAACCTTTGCCTTTTCACTAAAGGTGTTGAGCATCACCAAGTATACAATCCTTTGTTGTATAATAAATTGAACCCTTGACCTTTTACATCTATATTTATTGTTATAACACGTCTATTATTAATTTCTAAAAGAGGATGGATCAATCATCCAAAAGGCTAACAAGTTGACACAAAAAACCAAGGTTGGAAAACACACAAAAGTTGTTTAGCTAAACAAAAAAAAGTTTTTTTATATTTCAAAAAAAGTAAGGCATTAGAAACACCTCTTTTCAATTCTATTGAGTTTAAACGCATTCTCAGGTTTGCGACACTATTACTTCTTCCTTTTTTTGATAATCAGCACTATTATTAATTTCCTAGCTTGTTGAATTGATGTAATTTTGATTCCTTGGAATTTTCGTGTCTTAGATGAAAATTTTCTTCCACAGATGAGGGGGGAAAAACAATAATTTTTTTTGCCTAATAAGGTATACATTGTGCCTCTTGTTCACCTCGTAAATTTTTATTATTTTTTCGTATTCTTCCAATAATATACACAATGTTCATTTGGGAAGGTGGAGATACCCCTCTTAACAAAATTCCTTTCTCATAAAAGCATGCATATTGTAAACACTATCAACCATACCCATCTTCTATTGGTCTTTATCATTTCACTGATATTATATTAGTATGTACTGGAATCAAGATTGGTGGATAATAATATTGGTATCAATATTTTTGATACATTAAGAAATTAACAGCAAGAGCAGGCATCGTAAAGTGGCAAACCTAAGTGACAATAACATTAAGAGGCACTATCATCACTACAGTTCGCGGGCAAATGTGTGTGGGGGTTCCTTCTTCCGCTCTCTTTACTAAAAGAAACCAATGATGGTCTAGCGCTCGTCTTTATGAGCTTACCCATCCGAGCGTTCATTTTTCAAATACTCTTTACTCTTTAGTTAGCATTTCGGAATGGTCGCCTGGTTGGAAATCAGGGGAGATCAGTAGCAGGATGCAACGTTATTGGAGGAAAAGGGGTGTAGCAGGTTTTCCTATCAAATCCAATTAACCAACGGTCCACTTTCATTTACTTCCTTACCTACCCGATGGTTTCCCTTTTTGTCTTTATCTCTATTTGTCCCCTCTTTTTAAGGGTCAATGCTATCGCTTTCTTCCATACGATTGGATAAAGATTTCCAAATTCATCTTCTTGTTACTTTTTCACAATCTCTTCTTTCACACGACAATGACTTCTCCTCTATTCTAAGTATTCCTACTCTCACTTCTGTTCTTTCCTAACTCTACTCACTCTCGGGTGTGGTGCGCTAAATCTTAGTTTCTCTCTTTCCTCTTTTTTGCCGCTTCTCTGGTCTGTGTTCTCTTTTTGGTTCGGGGTCCTCTTCTCTCAAGTGGCTTTGTGGGTGTGTGATGGGGCGGCTTGGTTCTTTAGTTTCCTCTAGAGACCATTCTCAATGAGCTGCGTCCTCAAGAATTCTTAGGAGCACACCTCTACAGGGCTATAAACAAGTGGCGGGTGATACTTCTGAGATGGACGCTAGGGCTGCTTACTGGAGATTTTCTGGACATGCTGTGACGAAGATTGAGGGGTTTGTGACCAAACATCTCCAGCATAAGCGCAACAAACGAGTCTGCTTTGGCAAAGTGTTGTGTTACAAGGCATTGCCGGCAACAGAGATGGTGGAGCGGCTGGTGCAGTTGTGGGAAAGTGGTGCGGCTACAATGAGACGCTTTTGGCTGTGGAATTCGTGTCGAAAGATCATCGGAACAGAGCTCTCTCTTTTACACCTTGGTGGATCAACTCATGCTTACTCCATCTTGCTCTTACCCCATTCCTTGAGAATGCTATTGTTGGCGATCTTGCTCCCCCCCCCCGGCACTATGGATTCCAATTAACAATATTACTGAAGACTGTTATAAGGAACCCCTCATCTCTAAAGCTGCTTCAATCTTTGGTAAGGTGGTGGATGTTCAAATCAATCCGAAAGCTTTGGGACTACCCTTGAATGTGGCAAGAGTGAAAGTCATGTACGATCTGATCTATCGGTGGAACAGCAGGTGTCAGTTCGGAATATTAAAGGTGATGTGTTTCAGGTGAGGTGTTTGTTCGAGTTGAAGATGATATGTTCACGTTGTGCATGGGTATCTCATGGAGACCAAAATTGTCCCTACCACAAGCTGATGGAGGGGAATCCAAATATTGACTCCCCCCTCATTGGCTCATTTGTGAAGGCTAAGATTAGGCCTATCCTTTCTGGATCATCCAAAAGTTACTCATCCAAATCGCTGGAGAAGTTCCTTGAACTAAAAACTATTAAATTGTCAAATCTAAAGGATGGTCTTGGTAAACCTGCTTTGCTTTCGGTGGTTGTAGATGAAACAACCCGATGGCAATGGAGTGCGATGAAGTTAAAATGGACACTCCAAGCAAAGTGATAAAAAATGATGAGGCTTATCCAGAAGGCTACAACCTGCAAGCTCTTTTTGATGAGGAATCAAAAGAAGGTGAAAAATATAAGTCTAAGGGGAAAGTTGTCTGTGTTGACCAGGCAACTCAAACTTGTGAACCACTCAAGTGTGGTGCGTTCATTGAAAAATAACTGGTGGAAGGGGCCCAAATTGTGAACATCTACCATGTGTATTGTAACAACAAAATGGCCAAGGGGGGTTGCCAAAGCAATAGGAAAAAGGGTAAGCAAGATAGGGAACCTTTGGAGACTGATGAAGACTGGAGGGAATAAGCAGGCTACCCCAACCGCAAGAGGAAGAGGGCCATGAATGAC
Organism: Hakea prostrata; assembly: GCF_041222555.1. Lineage (NCBI taxonomy): Eukaryota > Viridiplantae > Streptophyta > Magnoliopsida > Proteales > Proteaceae > Hakea > Hakea prostrata. Next base: position 29,408,131 of record NC_142600.1, read on the forward strand.
AATATTCTACCTTTTGACCCAATGGAATCTTTCCAGACTTTCGTTAATTCCCTCCTTTCTAACTTGGTCAATCCTGATTCTCTTCTTAACTCCATGAAAGAGGATATAATGATGCAGATTTTTGAGAGGGCTAATCAGAACATGCTACACCCCTTTCCCAACGCTTTCTATCAAGCGCCTCTACAAGATCAACCACTGATGGACAACCAGGTAACCCATGTCTCCCATTTCTTGTGGTTCTTAGACAACATTGCTATTTTAATCCTTGATTGTTGTTCCTGTTTATTCAAATTTGCCTGTAAATTTGCTAAACTTTTCTCCTAACTTCCCCTGTTTCTGTGCTTTTCTAACCCTATTGATGATTGGTTGTGTGTGCATTCAGGTTTTCAACGGTATTTCTCATGCGATCTATCGTTAGTCTTGTTCTTTTTGTTGTTGTACCCTTCACTGTTTTGTTCTCTCTCTCTCTCTCTCTCTCTCTCTCTCTCTCTCTCTCTCTCTCTCTCTCTCTCTCTCTCTCTCTCTCTCTCTCTCTCTCTCTCTCTCTCTCTCTCTCTGTTAGTCTGTGGATCGTTATATGCCTATGGCCTAATTTTCTTTTTGAAGGGAAGTGGAGAGAGAAGTTAGTAAAAATGAAAATTTTAAGTTAGAATGTACGTGGAATCATCCCACCCCCTATGACTTTTTCTACTGATAATATGATTGCGATTAAAGTCTACAATTCTAGCGTTCAATGGGTGCTCATCTTCATCTACGCTCCCCCTCAATACAACCTTCGAAAACCAGTTTGGATTGAACTTTTAAATCTTTTATCCTCGCTATTGGATCCTTTTATAATTTGTGGAGATTTCAATGAACTTTTGTCTCCTGATGATAAATGTGGGGGTGTGTTCAAATCTTCACCAGCTATGCCTTATCTAATGAGATCATTTCAAATTTCCAGTTGTTTAGTTGCAAGGGGAGGGGCCAAAATTCACTTGGTCGAATCACAAAAAACATCCCCATCTCACTCTTGAGACCTTGGACAGAGTCTTTGTTTCTCCTAATTGTCTTGTGCTATTTCTAGATCTAAAATTATCAGTTCTACCTGCTATTGGATCTGATCACTCTCCTCTTCTAATAAACACTACTTCTTCCTTTTGATTAGGCAGGAAACTATTTCATTATTAGGTGGCCTGACAGGCAGGGCCATCCTGGTTTCAAACTTGATGCTTGTAGAGCTTAGAATGAGGTGGGGGTTGAGGGTCTCAATCCCAAGTCAGCCTCAATCTCTAATTTTCTGAGAGGTTGGAATACCGAAAACTTTGGCAACATCAACTCTTTATGTGAAAGACTAGCTGGAATTGTCTGCGATTGAGAATTGTCCCTTCCTTGATTGGGACTTGTATCACCAAAAGTTGAGGTGGCTGCAATGGATTTATACTACTCAGGAATCTTTTTGGTTCCAAAAATCCAAAGTCAATTTAGCTCTGATGGAGATAGGAATACTAAGTTTTACCATAGAACTGCTAAAATCCCAAATTGAATTCATAAAAAGTGGTGATATTTTTATTTCTGACCCTGCAAGGATAGCCAAGCGCTTTGCTACTTTTATGTATTAACTTTACACTTCTAGTAATTCATCAACCCCTCCCCTTCTTCATATACTTTCCTTCTATTGACTCTCTTTTGGTGGATTTTTCTTTCTCCTCTTGCCCTAGTCTAGAAGAGATTCGTCAAGCTGTTTTCTCTATTGGAGCAACAAAGGCTCCAGGTTTTGATGGTTTCCAAGATTTTTTCTTCTATTATTTTTGGGATCAACTTGAACAAGGCTTAGTTCATTTTGTTTACAACTTTTTTAAACATGTTGTCCTTCCACCTGGTATTAACCACACTCCATTATGCTTTGTTCCTAAAAATGATAGAGCTGTGATGGTTACTGAATTAAGACCTATTAGTCTGTGTAATGTAACCTACAAGATACTTGCCAAGATTCTTGCTTATAGACTTAAACCACTACTACATTCTGTTATTTCCCCCTATCAAGCGGCTTTTGTACCATGAAGGCAAATAACTAACAATATTTTGCTAGCCCAAGAAAATTTTCATTTCATGAAAAAGTCTAAGGCCAAACAAGGTTTTGTGGCTCTCAAATTGGACATGTCAAAAGCATATGATAGGGTGGAGTGGTGTGTGTTGTTGAGGGTTTTGAAATGTCTAGGATTTGACTCTAAATTTTGTTCCCTGGTGAATTGTTTAATCTCTTTTGCATCTTTCTCTATTAAACTGAATGGATCCCCTTACTCCTACTTTAAGGGGAGCAAGGGTCTGAGATAGGGTAGTCCGTTAAGCCCGTACCTCTTTTTGATCATTATGGAAATTCTGTCTCGAATTCTTGGTGCTTTTAGAGTTGAAGATGCTTTCCATGGCATCAAAATTGCTCGAATGGCACCAGAAGTAACTCATCTATTTTTTGTTGATGATACTTTCATTTTTTTGTCGTGCTTCTTTAGATGATGTTTTTGTGATCAAAACTGTGCTAGATATCTTTGGAAAAATTATTGGACAGATGATCAACCTAGAGAAAAGTGAAGCTTTCTTTAGCAAAACTACTCCCCCTTTGATGAAGGAAAAAATACCGAATTGCTTAGGCTTAAAAGAAATGTGCGAGTCCTCTACCTACTTGGGTAGTCCTCTGTTCTCGGGAAAAGCAAGATATGATAGGCTTTGTCTAGTTATGAATAAATTGAAGTCTAAACTTTCTGGATCGAAAGCACACTCCCTATCCTATGCGGGGTGATTTATCCTGATTCAAGCTGTATTACAAACGGTGCCCCTTTATCACATGCAGTACACCTTGTTTCCAAAAAAGGTTTGTAAGGCTATAAACTCAATCTGCCAAAGGTTTTGGTTAGGTAAATTTGATACAGGGTTAGAATCTTACTCGATTCCATGGGATGAATGTTGCATACCTAAATCACATGGCGGATTGGGTTTCAAGAATATGGAACTGATGAATAAAGCACTCTTGATTAAATAGGGTTGGAGAATCCTCACAGAGCAATCCTCAATCTTGGTACAGTGTATGAAAGCCAAATATTTTCCACAATCCTCTCTGTTTGATCCCAAGGTGGGGAAAAAAACTGGCTCAAATTTATGGAAAAGCTTGCGATCTGTGTTTCCGTGTCTAAGGAATTTGCTCACAGATCTGTGGGCAATGGGGAAAACACATTCTTTTGGTTTGACCCATGGGTACCAAATAAAGATGATCCTGTAGTTGGAGAATTTAATTTACACTTTGCACCAGGTAGGGTGAAATTGGCAGAAGTTGCAAGAATGAGAGGTAGATATGATGCTGAAATTTCACTTACTTTATGCCCCTTAATTTCTTCATCTATAAAGAATGTTGTGATAAATGATGATCAGGATTCTTGGAGATTAAGCTTCTCTTCGTCTCCTTACTTGACCACCAAGTTAGCCTATCAACAATTGCTTATTAATTCTAACCCTTTGCTTGACTCTAATATGCACAAAAGATGGTGGTTGTTTTTATGGAAACTAAACATTCACCCAAAATTCATTATGTTTTCTTGGCATCTTTTTCATGCAGCCATCCCACTTAATACAATTCTCGCCAGATGGAATTCAAATTTAGATTGATGTGTGCTTTGTGGTTGTAGCAGTGAATCAAGTTGGCATCTTTTATTCACTTGTGAATGGACGAAGAGAATCTGGATAGCAGGATTGTTAGGATTAAGAACTGAGTTGTTGCCCTTTGATAATATCCCTTCTTTTGTTTTAGATTTGTACAATAACTCATCCTTGGAAAGACCAATGCTAAGATGGATTGTTTCTATTATTATTATCACTTGTTACAATGTGTGGCAAATACGTAATGGAACAAGGTTTAGATAGGATACGCCCAATCCGGAACGGGTGTTGAATTTGATTAATTCTTGGTGTCAAGAATTAAGTCTAAAACCATATGGTGCCTCAAGCATTGATTCCTCAATTGCTCCACAAGTAGAAAATAGTGAGATGTTATTCTCTATAATGCAAACCATAGTACCTCGAAACTCACAATATTATTTTGTGCAGGAATGATTTGGCACTCGACTGAGGTGGGATGTTGTTGGGGAATAACACATCAAGGGAAAGTTCTGTATTGCTCGAGTGGTAAACAAGAGGGTATATCACTCACTACGACACTGGCAAAAGGATTAGCAACCGGACCTCTGTGGGCAGCTAACAACTCATTGTGAATCGACCTAATATTGACAAATTGGAACCAAATACCAGAATTTCTACCAATACCGCGCACCGCATGGCCAATGGATGCAATCCATGACCTCTTTTTTACAGCAGCCAAAATAGATGGGATCCCTATTGAAAATTCTGAAGAATAGGAGATCCTGACGATTGCATCCGATCTAGTAGTCTCGGCGTTGCAAGGACGAGAATCAAGGGTGTGGAATAATTGGAAGGGGAAGGAACCAAAGGGGTGAACTAAAATACTAAGTGTTTCTATATGATTATTGTAATTGTTTTTCGTTGTACCAAAAAACAAAAAAAAAAAACACTTTTGATACAACTACTTGAAACCATGCTTCTCATTATTAGTATGTACACACCGATAGCATGTTGATCTATGTCCACTTTTGTTATCTCAACCATTATTTTTCATCAATTTCTCGGAAGTCATATTTTGTTTACCAAACTTGTTCTTTTATTTGAACCTTTAAATTGCTGCAGGAGAAAAGCTGTGCTACCTACTTGCATACCCCTTGCAGAAAAAGACTAAATTGCCCAAATGAAAAGGTAGAAATTCAAGCCAAGGTGATTTTCGTTTTTGATGTATTATTATTATTATTATTATTTTTTTTTTGGTAAAATAAAAGGTTTCATTAGAAAAGAAATTAGTGCTGGAAGCCTGGAAGCACTTACATATAGTGTCTATACTTAGACTAGAGTCTTGAGCTGTGTGGGCTGCATACATTGCATATTTTTCAAAAAATAATTGGAGCACTGGGTTGGAGAATGCAACATATTTCATATGTTTGGTAGCGTTAGTCAGCTCCATTAGTGTTGCTAATTTGTCAAGGGGCCACTTCGTTGTAGATGGGCATGGCAAGAGCTTTGTGATTAGGTGGTGATTAGTCCATATTTCATCAACTTTTGTCCCCCTCTCTGCAGCTCTTATCATTCCCATTTGTATTGCATAAAGTGTGGTGTCCAAAATCCCTTTAGTCTTCTTTTCAAAATTGATGGCCACTTCGCTGTAGATGGGCATGGCAAGAGCTTTGTTATTTCTTATTGTTGTAGAACACTTAGTTACTTTTCTTGTTTTGACCAAACAAGAAGCAATTTTATTCATCACTTGAATCAAAAATGATAAAAATATATATGTGGTTTTCCATGCTTGCATCATATCTTTCTCTCTTCTTTTTAAATTTTATCAAAAAAAAATTTTTGGGGCAAAAATGTGCATTATAGTCAATTGGCCAATGATTAGGCTAATAAGCATGAAGGTCTGAAGTAGATACCAAGTAAACCTGTGTTGATTTGATAATTGATAAGGTTGTAACTCAGCATACTCAATGTTTGGCATAATGAGCATAGATACCTTAGAAAAATCTGACCTATGAACTTTAAGTGTATGATTTTCTTTTCTTTTCTTTTTTATTTTTAATATTTGACTCTTTGAGCAGAGTGTAATGGAGACTCCATTTAACTTAGGTCAATCTAGGTAAGAGGCAAAAGTATGTCAAAGTAACCCTTCCTTTCTTTGAAACAATTTAGATATTCCTTCGGATCAGAAGAAGAAAAAAAAACAATGCATTAGAGCATTTACACAACATTAAAGAATCCCTTGACTTATTACTAACTAGTGCTAGAAAATTCTCGCGCATGCTCTAATGATTCAGATTTCAGCTCATCTCTAGGAAGCCCAGCATCAAGGAAGTCCCAGAAGGACATCCCATGCTAGGGTGGGCCTTGATTTCCTTGTCCATTAAACCTTTGGAATATGTGTGACACTTCTTAGTAATGGATGCACACCATGAGGTAGGCACCTGGAAGACGAGATCAATCCTTGATGCTACACTTTGTGAGATATGGTGAGGTATGATATTTGTCAAGGATCAACACATGCACTTCATATTGTAATAGTAATAACTATTTATGGTTAATCAGACCCTTAGCTTAGCCTACCCAGTCAGGATTGATCAAGGCATGGCAAGGTAGGGCTAAGCTAAGCTAGGGTAACCATTGCAGGGATGGGCTTGAATTAAGTTGTTGTCAGGCCTAACAAGATAAAACTAGGCTCAACCAGCAATAAATATTCATAGGATGGGGAAAGGGGAAAACATCTATGCTAGCTTCCATTGGCCCATGGACTGATAAAAAGGCAATCAAGTCCAACATGACAGGTTTATGCAAATCCAACAATAGCCAATTATGCCTCATAGAACAGTTGAAATTCTTGCCAGGATAAATCTCTATTAATGCATAGAAACGAAACTCATTGTCTTAAACAAATTTTTAAGGGTAAATATCACTTACCACTCATCTTAACTGAACAAATAGCATTTAGCCCCTCTCTTAGTTGGATATTGTCACTTACCTCCCTTTTTACCTAGCAAATATATCAAGCACCTCCCTTCTGTTAATTTTTCTGGTTAAATTTAACTTTTAATGTTAAATATTTTTCTAAAATCCCAAATTATCTTGGCTGAAAACATTTTTTTAATTTAAACCCTAAATTACTGTAATCACCGTAACAGCTAAAATACTAAATTATCCTCAATCAAAATAATTGTTAAAAACCAAATATCATACTTAAAACCCAAATTGTCTTTAATTAGCAAAACCCTTATAATACCTTTTTTTTTTTAAATTTTATCAAACAACTAAAAAAACACATACTGTTTGATATCAAAATGCAGTTTCAATTGAGAAGATGAAGCATCCATTCTCTCTCTTTCATTTTTTTTTAACGTTTAAATTAAATAATCGAAGTTAATTAAGAGTGTTTTACGTCTTAAAAATAACATCAATTGAGGGTGTTTTAGGCCAAAATGTCTCAATTTAAATTGCATTTTGATATCAAGTAATACGTGTTTTTATATTTATTTGATAAAATTGAAAAAATAAAAAAGGGTATGTTGGGCTTTTAATGATTAAAGATAATTTGAGTTTAACTATAGTGTTTTGGTCATTAACAATTATTTTAATTGAAGATGATTTAGTATTTTAACTACTAGGGTGATTATAGTAATCTAAGGTTTAAACTAAAAAAATATTTTTAGCCAAGAGTAGTTTGGGATTTTAGACGGTAAAAGTTAAATTTAACCGAAAAATGGTTGATATATTTGCTAGGTAAGAGGGGAGGTAAGTGATATTATCCAACTAAGAGAGGGTGTAAGTATTACCTGTCCCGCTAAGAGGGGAGGTAAGTGATATTTACCCAAATTTTAACTGATTTCCAATTTCAGATTGTTGGTTTCACATCTATGCATAACAAATGTTAGGCATTTTCTTGATTCTATTCTTCCAGGCTCTGAAAGTATGCCAAAATTAAAGGATTTTTATTTGCGGTAGCTGTCAGCGAGATTCAACCATATCATCCATTTAATAGTAGGATGGTTAGAAACCTACTTCTCAGTGGAGAGTCAACGAGATTCAACCATATCATCCATTTAATAGTAGGATGGTTAGGAACCTGCTTCTCAGTGGAGAGGTCATGGGTTCAACTCCTACCGATGGCATATGTAATATTCATATCCCCATGTATAAAAAGCGCCTTTGTACCCAAAAAAAAATATAAAATTTTTTTCTTTTGCATTTTAAAGGTTTTAGAGTTTATTAATTTACAAACTCAGCCCCTGTAGTCCCTTCAGGTAGTCGAATCGGGATCTCTGCCGGTAGCTGATACCCAACCATGTTTACTAGCGAGAACTTTTCCGATTTTGCATCCCTCTCCTCCTTCGTCGTTTTTCATCTCCCTTCCACTCCGTTCACCTCTATTCACCTCTTCCTTCAATTTTTTAACTCTCAATTGCAACGATCGGGAGAAAGAAAGAAAGAGAAGGAAAAAAAAGGAAAAAAAAAAACACTAGGGTTTACTTGCTCAAACTGCGACATCGATCTCAGAGGTGGATCGACGTTGCTGCCAGTTTTGCCACCGGAGAATTTGAGCAAGAGGAGGGTGGATTTTAGCCATGGGCTTCCGATCCAAGAGAGTTCATCCTCATGGGAAGAGGTTCAAGTCCATTGCGGAGAGGAGATGAGGACTATGGAAATCAGCAAGGTGAGTACATGGTTCAGGAATTTGAACATCACGTCTGTGATTGTTTTTGGGGTGGGGGTTGAAAACGATACTTCTACTCTTGATGATCCGGTTTTGGTAAACATGAAATTGGGGTTTTTTTTTTGAAAGTTGAGTTCGTCTTCCGTTTCATACAGAAAGGAACTGTAAAAATTATCAACCTGAAACAAGAAGAAGAAAATAAACATTTCCATTAATAAAACAAGAACCAAAACTAGTTCTTTGCGAATCTGTAGCACGCGCAACAAGTCATTTTGATGGTGGTCTATGAAGCAATCAAGAATTTCACAAAGAATTCCTAAATATCCCCTGAATGGCAAAGTTCAACATAGCAATCGACAAAGAATTCCCACATCCTTTGAACTTCACCCATCTAGCACCGTCCCCATAGTTATCCTATTTCTCCTTTGAAAACCCGTTTCTGCCTAATCAGATATTTAGGATTTACATCATCCACTGGGTCATTTTCTTGAAGGAATCACCAAAGTGTTATGTTTTTTTTTCCTCCAGATCGTTGTGATTGAAGGTTAAAAAAATTGAAGGAAGAGGTGAACGGAGGTGAACGGAGACGGAAAATGACAAAGGAAGAGAGTGATGCAAAACCGGAGAATCTTGCCCGGTAAATATGGTTGGGTATCAGCTGCCGGCAGAAATTCCGATTCGACTACCACAGGGCTGTGTTTGTAAATTAATAAATTCTAAAACCTTTAAAATGCAAAAGAAAAAATCATATTTGTATATAATATTTTTTTTATTTTTAATCTGAACCGTTAAATATCAAATTGATGATGTGATCGAATCTCGACCGTCGCTAGCTCGCCAGCAACAGCTGCTGCAAATAAAAATCCAAAATTAAAATCTGACAGAACATCCCTTTGAGCAAATATAGATTATACAGATTACAGTTGTTAGATTGATCTGTCACATAATTAGCACAAAAATGGAGGCATTTTACTTTGGGGCTTAGCGCCATTACACTGTTCATCAAATATTGATCTTCAACCACTGACATCTTAGAGCAAATCACTGATAAACCAGACCATATACAAAGTACAAAATATGATAAATAAGCACATCAATGCCTAGACTACAAAAGCATTTGAGGTTTAACAATCACTTCCATATATAGAACATAAGCTTTAATAGGATCCTCTAACACTCCAATGTTCTTGGATCCATCATCTAACAACAAATCACTAATAAACCTGACCATTTACAAAGTTCAAAACATCATAAATGAGAACATCATAATAGCTTCACTAGAAATACATTAAGGTTTAACAATCTCTTTCATACGTAGAACATAAGCTTTAACTGGGTGGTCCTCTATCAACCATAAGCTTTAACAGGGTGGTCTTGATCAAGACCCTGTTCTTGGATCCATCATCCCGTAACTACCATTTCTAATTCCTTCACTCTTTCTTTGAGTCAATTTATATCATCATTACTCCTCACATTCTTCTGTAGTTCATCATAAAAAGCTAATCAGGCATTCTGTGCAAGTAAAGTAACCATTCCACCTTTGGTCGAAAACATAGCTTTTGCTGCTTTTCCAATAATAGTAATGGAAGGACAAATTAAGCTACTTATCCGAAGTTTAATGCATGGTCTTCACCTTATTACCAACTTGACCTCCTACAGCAACCAAAGAGAAGAATTTACCCTGGAAGTTTAATGCAAACAACTTGATGTTGTGGATACTTCTGTTGCAGAAGCTGTCATGGAACAATATCCTTTGTACAGGAGTAGTAGACAGACATTTTTCTCAAGATTTGCAGTCTGGATCCCAGTTACTTGATGTTGTGGATACTTCTGTTGCAGAAGCTGTCGTGGAACAATATCCTTTGTACAGAGAAGTAGACAGACAGTTCCCTCAAGATTTGCAGTCTGGATCCCAGTTACTTGATGTTGTGGATACTTCTGTTGCAGAAGCTGTCGTGGAACATTATCCTTTGTACAGAGTAGTAGACAGACAGTTCCCTCAAGATTTGCAGTCTGGAACACCAACTGGGATCTTTGCACTACCTGTGAACGGAACACAACTCAAGAAATTTTGGTCATTTTGGTCACAAAATTCAAAAGGCATTTTGATCACAAAATTGATGATATGTCCTTGATTGATCCTTTTTCAGATACCATGGGGGAGGCAAATGCAAAGTCTCATTTTTTCCAGACTAAAAATGATTTGGACCAACACAAACGAAAATTACCCTAAAATTTATAATACTTCAGAATACTGGGTAAAATCTTCCTGCCTAAGGAGGTATGATAGATTCACACCCCAAGAGAGGAATATCTAGGTGGTTACCATAGCAAACTTTTACTTGCCACGTTACAGCTTTTTTGCTGTCTTCATGACCGACTCATGCTCTGTTAGAAACATCAACAGGACCCTCTGACTAATTTATATGCACATGGAAGGTTCTTGGTACAATTCATCAATCAACATTGTGTCATTATGTGTTTCAGCCACAAAAATTAAAGAAACGTCATATTTAAAATGTTAAATTAAGAAGAGATTTAGATTCATTAAAGGAATGGAAACCTATCCAATCAAACCATAAATCACCCACTAGGTTGAAAGCAAAACAGGAGCAAGAAATAACTCAGGTGAAAACAAAGAAAAATCCAAACACCGTGTAATATCCAACAATATATATGACGTAAACCAAAGAGGGAAGAAATGATTTTACTGTTATTTGCTGAAATAGCAGAATTTCTATGGTTCTGGAAGCTTGCAGCTAAGGGAAAATAAGGCTTTGAGGTTTGTGGCTAGGATTTTTAGGTGCTACGTCAAGCCAGGTTTAACAAGCAGTTGAAGAATAGGTGCTGCTAGTTGTTTCCTACAAATTAAAGGCTTCAATTCAATTCTGATTTTGATGTTTTTTCTGCAATTTAATTTTCCAGCTTTAGGGTTAGGGTTGCGCATGGAATGGAAGGGATTTCTAGGGTTTCAAAGGGTGGGGAAAGGGTACTGGGTACAACCGAAGACTTTTAAGGGTGATCTACGGTCTTGTTACTGTGGTTTAGGCTTTAGATGAGAGGGACAGAAAGATTTAAGGGTTTTACAGGTTTAGAAGCTTCCAGAAAAGTGCTGCAAAATGGGAAGAAGAAAGGCAGGGCTGTGGAGGGTCTTAAGGTGGGGAATTGGATTTACCACTTGTTGAAGATGCTGTATTGAATGAAGGACAAGAGGAGCTGCTGCTGCTGCTGCTGCTGCTGGATAATCGAAAATGACTGAAGAAGCACTAGATGGCTGCCACAGGGTTTCCTTCTCTTGGAAACCCTACACAGCCTACTTGAACCTCCTTGGCTAAACTCTCTGCAATTTTCATTAATAATTCAAATCTGATTTGTTAGAACGCATTGCCCTGAATTTATAGCTAGATAAAGGAAGTCCCACTAGGACCTGATACTAGGTAGTTCAATTCTAAAAAGGCTTAAAGACTTCTATTTAACTTGGACTCCTACTCAACTTAACTAACTACAAGTTGAAATCAAATAAGCAAAAGACTGCTAACAACTAGGATTCTTTGACAACGAAAATCCTACTCAGACTAAAAACCCTAAAACGAAATTGGTTGGGACACCTGAAAATTTACCAAAATACCTCTAGGTGGTGCACACTTTACTGGGTTCATGGGAAGAGAGCTGGTGCACTAATAATTCTTGCGCCTCCTATTAGGGGGCTGTGTTTGGGCCTTACATGAATATATCCCTAATCCGACGTGCAATAGCAAAAACACAGAATATATAGCACTAGACTAAATAATCAAATACCAAACAACATTCACCTATCTAACTGATGGCTCAAGTCATCCAAGGTTCAGTTACATCTATCGTTTCTCAATGAGAATGAATGGGTCATAGTACTATATGTTCTGCAGTAGATAATCATGTCAAGATTGAACCCATGCTAGCTCAAGATACACAACATAGCCGGCAACCAAGGAGAGGAAACAAGCCAAGAAGTCAAGCAGGGGAGTGACAACACCCTCCGGGCCAAGGAGTCTGCAACAACAGTAGACTCTCTAAACTATTTGGACTATTTTAATGATCTGGATATAAAGATGTCGTTATCTACATAGCAAGTGCAGCCCACCTGTCTCATCTATTGCAGTCAACCAACTAATCGTACCATGGACTCGTAGCTTTCTGTAGAGCACATTCTGGACCTTATCAAGGGAGATGTCTTTGGCATGGAACAAGAACCGTATAGAATATGTTTTCCGACATATGATTGCCTTAAGTCCACCATTTCTATTCACAAGAACCAACCATTTCAATTCCTTTGGTCCACCAATTCATTCAAAAGGGCCCATGTCCGCCCATTCTGGAAGCAACAGCTCCAGAATGATCTCTGCGGAAACAAACAGAATAGTGGAGGAAATGCCCATAAATATAGAACATTTTTCACCGCACAGCATATGCAAAGAAGCATATAACTGCTACTACATGCTTTACACAACTAAAAGTGGATATACGTTATGACTGCCAATATATAGTAATACATTCACCTCAGTTACCATATAAAAAACAAAACTTTTTAAACAGACAACTCAAATATGCCCTATAATAACTGCTGCCAAATAGAGGTAGTTATATATTACTGCTTCTGCATACTAAAACTGCAGTAATGTAATATCACCATATAATAAATAAATTGTTCACTCAAATTTCAATCATACCGATACCATATTAATTGGCACCAACCATGATCGATAATTAATGGTGCGGGTAGATATGACAAATAGCAGCGGAAAAATATTACCGCAATCAAATATATTAATGTCACATTTACTTTTCTTGTGATTAATGTCATACCACTATATAAGGAACAATCATTGGCAGTTTATAGTAATTGTTAGCAAATAGTAACAATCGGCAGAATACTTATGGCTCATAAAATTTAATACATGTTAACATTTTTTTTTTTAAACTTTTACTTAATCGAGTATTGAGCATATCCTTAACCTAGAATTTGAGATGTAAGAACTCTTGTATCTAACATTCGGCTGTATTTCCTTTTGAGTTATAAATGAATCATAGGTTTCTGCAGCTTCATGTAGAATGTTATCATAATGTTCTCACACACGTAAACAAGTGCACAAGCACATGCACACACACACACATAGATACACAACGCAAGAAAAAGATTAAATTCAAAGTGAACAAACATTAATTAGGTTAAAGATATAAACAAACCTATGTCCTGGTAAATCGTTGGTCCGATTTGTGCAGCATCCTTGATTTCATTGATTAACTGAGATGGAAACATGCAAGGCACAGTTATGAAATACATTGAGCAAGGATTTAGGATGGTTTATATAGAAACAGTAAATACCTTGTAATTATTAAGCCAGCGTTGTGGTTGCTCTATGTCAAACTCTGCAGAAGCGAGTAGTAACAAACTAATAGAACGAGCAGGCCCCATAGCCTTTTTGCTTTAAATTATCTGCAAGACAATGATTATATGGTCACTCATTGTGCATGTTAATTTGCCTTATATGAAAAAGGCCAAGATGTTCGATCTTCACATTTTCAAATAAAGGATAAAGGTAGAAATACATGCCAAAAAAATTTAATAAACACATGCCAATATAATTAACTCAAACCAGTTTCTGAGGATAAACCGTTGAGCTTAAGCTTACATTTCACTTTATCGTAAACTCCATCCCTTTTAAGGGATTTCTTACTCAAGAACAGGCAAGAACAAGAACCTATCTTTTTGCATGGCAGTCATTTTCTATGGATAATGGAATAGTCTCACTTGTAATCATTAGGGCAAAGGAGAAACACGAGAACGACAGATCGCAAAATGGTAAAAGGAAAAAACAAAAAATGATTCAATATCCTTATCTCAATCCTATTGCCTCCGAAACCAAGAAACAAAATCACAGAGAAAAATAAGCACAGATTGCTAACTACTGCAGCGCTCTAAATGGCCAGATAGATAATTCCAACACTTAAATTAAGCGGAAAACAATTAAAAGAGGTTAGCTACAGCGACCAAAGAATCACGAACTATGCAAAAAGATGGAAGGAGGGAGGGGGATCAGAAACCAAGCCAAAAAACACCAGCAGGAGAATTAAATCGAACACTCATACCTTGAAGGTGTTAAACCTTGAGGATGAAAACGCAAACGAGAAAAAGATCAGACTCGGAAAGAATGGAAGAGCCGCTCTAAAGCTTCTTCCACAAAGGCAAAGAAGGGAGTGCGGCAGACCTAGACGAAAAGACTGGAGACAGTAAATCAGCAAAAACATCGGCTAGTGTAAAGGGCAAAGCGATAACTTGAGGGGTAAATACCGTGACATGAAAGAACATATTATTTCGATTTCCGTGATTTCGCTCCTGGTGAACGAAACCAAGGTGCGAGATATCTCAAATCACCCCAGGTGAACCGAAACAAGGTGCGAAACGATATCTCGAAATCGGTCGATATCTCGCTTGTTTATTCGGCGATATTTAACAAATTTCGGCGATATGAGGGTGGTTCACTAGATTTTTTTTGAATTCTCCTCATTTTCTCTATCCTCACCCAAACCACCCAGAGCTTCTCTCTCCTAGTTCTAGGTGTTTTGGCTATATTTTTGTCCGATCTTTGACATAAAATCGTAGTTCTCACTTCATTCTTCACGGGTATAACAAACTCACGGAGTCGGAATTTTTTTTCGCTAAGTAATTTATTTATTTATTTTCAAAGCGTCAAAAATTGTATTTTTCTACATTTTAAATGCTTGTTTTTTGCATGATATATGTGTTGTATCGTGATTGAAAAAATATATGTAGATCTCATGGGCCTATCTACATACTCACGGAGTCGGAATATTTTTTGACCGCATAAATAATTATTTGATTTTTTGAAATTTATTAAAATATTAATATAAATTTAGGAACAAATAAGGGAAATGATTTTGAAAATTAGAGAAGATTATGGAATACCTATATAATTATTTTCAGTGCTTCTCGTGTGGTTTCATTATCGGTTTTGATATGGTAGCATTTTCTTTTGTCGAAAAAAAAATTAAATATTGTTTAAAATATTTTATTGGTATTGTTTAATTGTTTATGCAATCATTTTTGTTACAACAGTTATCATGTCTAGCAGTGGGAGAGGAGCAGGTTTACAGGGCCGAGGACAGGGACAAACTAAGACACATAGAGCGGGGCCTGCAGCGAGGGGGAGGGTTGATCTTGCATGGCAATATTGTGTTGCTATTGATGGCAACAAAAGTAAAACAAAAATGCAACTTCTGTGGTAAGGAGTTGAACTTAGGTGGCATAAACAGGTTTAAGGCTCACATCATTGGTAGTTCAAAGGATGTGACCACCTGCACTGAGGAGAATATGGATATTGTGAAGGCAGTTAGAGAGATGGAGAAAGAAAAGGGGAAGAGGAGGGCAAATGATGCATTGGATGAGGCAGTGCGGGCACCATCATCTTACATAGTTGATTCAGATTCTGATCGGGAGGTTGATCCTGTTGATATTAGAGAGCAGGAGGAGAGGGATGTTAGACGGGCAATGGCTGAGAGTAGGGCGATGTAGTACCAAGAGGAGGAGAGGGTCAAAGCTAAATTTACAGGAGCTGGTCCCTCTAGGGTTGCAGGGGCTGGAGCATCTGGATCAGGGGCTAGAGCATATGGATCAAGGGCTGGAGCATGGTAAAAAATTCGAGGGAAACTCAAGTTTCGACCGGGTGAAAATGGGAAACTTAGGTGGAAACTTGGGAAATTTCGAGGAAACCGAGGACCATAGAACAAAATTCCATCGAAACTTGCGAAATTTCCACCGAAATTTCCCATTTTGGAAAATGCGAAACGAAACTCATGAGGACCGAAAAAAAGTTCTCAATTTCAATCGAAACTGTCGAAATTTCGTTGAAACTTGTCAAAACTTCGAAACCTGTCGAGACTTGGTTCAACCCAGTTGGACCAGTTGGTTCACGAGGAAAAAAATTCCCAAATTTTGTGGGAAACTTGGGAAATTTCGTGGAAACCTGAAAAATTTTGTGGAAACTTGGGACTTTTTTCTGTAAATTTTGTAGCTTTCCCAAATTTTCAAATTTTTTTATTTATTTCATGTTTCCCTAAATACCCACGACAAATACCCCCTCCATCAGGACTTCCCTATCCAAAGTGCATATTCCCTCAGGTTGGTTATCTTAAGCATATTGATGACTAGACTCATAAAGTTACAGTTGTCGATTAACTCGACAACCATAAGCATAAAATGTCATGGGATGTCTATGTTCGTTGGTTGGAGGAGAGGATGTTACAGGAATAGTGCTACTCAGCTCATAGGATGAATCCATTCTTGGCACTCCTCTTAACACTAAGTTGTATTTTCCTTTTATTGTCAACTATTTTGAAGTTAGAAATTATATATTGAATGTTACATGCTTAAGTAGTTAAGTTTATAATGTACTTTTTGGACAACTCTACATTGATGTTATGTACATTGAATGACATATCTACATTGATTTTTTTAGTAAAATACAACAAATGTATTCTTTATACTCTAATTAGCTTAAATACAGGATCTCACCCCAAAATACTCTCTAAAACCTGTCGAAATTTGTACGAAAAAGTCCTCGGTTTCCTCGAAATTTCCTAAGTTTCCCATTTTCACCCGGTCGAAACTTGAGTTTCCCTCGACTTTTTTACCATGCCGAGGACTTTTCCGTACAAGTTTTGACATCATGTTTGGACAGGTTTTAGAGAGTATGTTGGGGTGGGATCCTGTATTTAAGCTAATTAGAGTATAAAAAATGCATTAGTTGTATTTTGCTAAAAAAATCAATGTAGATATGTCATTCAATGTACATAACATCAATGTAGAGTTGTCCAAAAAGTACATTATAAACTTAACTACTTAAGCACATAACATTCAATATATAATTTCTAACTTCAAAATAGTTGACAATAAAAGGAAAATACAACTTAGTGTTAAGAGGAGTGCCAAGAGTGGATTCATCTTGTGAGCTGAGTAGTATTATGCCTGTAACATCCTCTCTTCCAACCAACGAACATAGACATCCCATGACATTTTATGCCTATGGTTGTCAAGTTAATCGACAACTGTAACTTTATGAGTCTAGTCATCAATATGCTTAAGATAACCAACCTGAGGGAATACGCACTTTGGATAGGGAAGTTCTGATGGAGGGGGTATTTGTCATGGGTATTTGGGGAAACATGAAATAAACAAAAAAATTGAAAATTTGGGAAAGCTACAAAATTTACAGGAAAAAGTCCCAAGTTTCCACGAAATTTCCCAAGTTTCCCACGAAATTTGGGAATTTTTTTCCTCATGAACCAGCTGGTCCAACTGGGTTGAACCAAGTTTCGATAGGTTTCGAGGTTTCGACAAGTTTCGAAGAAATTTCAATAGTTTCGATCGAAACTGAGGACTTTTTTTCGGTCCTCATGAGTTTAGTTTCGCATTTTCCAAAATGGGAAATTTCAGTGGAAATTTCGCAAGTTTCGATGGAATTTTGTTCTATGGGCTGGAGCACCTGGATCAGGGGTTGGAGCATCTGGATCTAGGGACAAGGGTGGTATACGTGGTTTGTTCAGCCGATCACAAAGTCAAAGGGTCACTTCTACGGCTGATGTACGAGGACCACGTGACTATCCACAGAGGGAGATCCTATCCTAGAGCAGGATCCTGATATTTTCAAAAAGAAGGGGGCCAAGCAGCCCAAGATCATAGGTGCATGGAAAATGATGGCGAAGAAAGTGAAGAAGGCAGTGTCGACGTGGATGTACTACAGTTCGTTTCCAGCACATATGGCACAGGGTCCTTATTACAGTAATATGGTTGACACGTTTACAAATGCAGGTCTTGGATATCGTGGTCCTACCCCTAAAGAGGTGATGACCACCTTCTTGATGGAGGAAAAGGAGGAGCTGCAACGGTACATCAATAGTTTGAGACCATTTTGGGAGTCATATGGATGCACCATTATGTGTGATGGATGGACCGGTCTAACAATAAAGTCTATCATCAACTTTATGATGTATTGTGATATGAAGACTATGTTTGTAAAATCTGTGGATGCTACTAGGCATACAAAAGACCACAGATATATTCTTGGACTCCTGCAGAATGTGATTGATGAGGTTGGGAAGGATACTGTGGTGCAAATTGTCACCGAAAATGGCTCCAACTTCAAGAAAGCCGATGAGGTACTGATGAATACAACTGGATATAACCTATATTGGACACCCTGCACAGCTCATTGTATCGACCTCATGTTAAAAGACATCGGCAGGATCAATATTATACAAAGCATAGTGGAGAGAGTCAGGCAAGTAACAAATTTCATCTACAATCATACTGTTGCTCTGGATATGATGAATCGAGCATGCGGCGGTGAGCTAGTGAGACCCGGTCCTACGAGATTCGCCACGAATTTCGTAGCCCTTAGCAGTATTCAGGAACGGAAGGCGGGCTTGAGATCCATGTTTGCATCAGAGGAATGGTTCTCATGGGTTGGATCAAAGTAAGTATTTTTTTTCTCTCCACTATTTGATTTAACAAGTTGTTAACTTCTTGTACATTTATACTATGAATATCTAGTATGTAGTATTTATTACTAACTTAATGTGTTTGTGATAATTCAGTACTAGTAGTGGGCGCACCGCACAGACGACAATCTCGTCTGATGAGTTTTGGAGGAAAGTGACAATGTGCTGGAGACCTTAGATCCCATAATAAAGGTTTTACGTATGGTTGATTCCTCCTTCAAGGGGCCCACTATGCCGCACATCTATGCAGCCCTGGAGCGAATGAAAGTAGCAATCCAAAAAGCTAACCTTAGAGGTTGCATTGTGTACCTGAACATTGTTCATGCTAGATGGACCGCTCATCTAATGCATCCGATGCATAGGGCGAGTAAGTAATTAGTAAATATTAATTCTTTAACTATGAGGTTGTGAATTGTGCAGCCTATTATCTCAATCCAAAATTTCAGTACAGTGAAAATTTGGGGTTGCGGTCAGACCTGCTCGGTGCCGTTATGGAGGTTATCGCGAAGTTAAAGCCAAACCCAATGATCTAATCAAATTGCCATATGGAGGTTAGAACTTAGTACTTGCTTTTTATTTGTGAAAAATTTTAGCTAACCATCAATACAAATTATTGCAGATAAAATACTTTAAGGATGCACTGGGGGCCTTTGGTTCAATTGCTGCTGCACCGGCAAAATTATGATCCAAGTTAGATGCATGATTACATTTTACATATAAGTATATAATTATATTAGTAGGATTTTTGTTAAGCATTAAAGTATTAACTTAATTTATTTGTGATAATGTAGCTGAGTGGTGGGTTCTGTATGGGGGCGATGCAGAGAACCTCCGGAAAGTGGCAGTGAGGATCCTCTCCCAGACTTGCTCTGCTTCTGGGTATGAGAGGAACTAGAGTACATCATACGGGAAGGTTCCTTCATAGGAAACCAATCCATCTTCCAACACATTTCCTCCATCTGCGTAGACTAATAAAGCATATAAAAATAAAGGAATGAGTTCTAGAGAACTCAGTAAGAACAATAACAATTCCCATTCATATATCCAACAAATCAGAAATGCATATATGATATGTATGAGTGCAAAGTATGAATGCTGCTAAGTTCTAACTATGCAAGTCTCTAATAGTTGACATGCTTTAAGATATACACCAGCCCTCCTCTGGGTAGGTCTAGTCATTCTGATCTAGCAAGGACTGTTTACCTCTGTAGGGATCTTGGGTAAAATGAAAAGTCCACACCTGGCTCTCAAACCATGGCTGGGGTTAAGTCAACAGTCTCTCACCACGACCATTAGCAATGAGTACTGGCGCATGTCGGGGTTTATAATCCAATGCAAGGTCATACAAGTAACATACTACATGAAGTCCAGATACATCCCCTATGGCACCAACCAACTCGGTTCAGTATCATTCACAACCTAGGAATGATAACCCTCACGGATTGGCTACCGCTATTGGACTTCATTCCATAACCCTATGGTCATCCACATATTGTTGGGGGGGGGAATGCTCTCATGAATCCTCACGACACCCGATCCGTTCCTTGGACGCCCATGAGCCCAACCCTAACATATGCAACCCTACCATTTATATGACTAACAGTGGACCATCGTCACATCACTGTCATCACGGGTCATCCGGTTTCAATTCCCCTACCAAAAGGGTAGTAGCATGTGGGGTACCTAGCCATGCAACTCTAGACTCTACCTAAGAATGTCATCCAATAGTTATGACAGTGCTGGAGACATCAACAGGCATGTGTCCCATACCACAACCTTTTGATATCCCTAGATAAGATATCCAATTAGAATATCTATTCCATCAGAACCACGTACTATCTACCAACATCATATCACATTCATAATCAACAAAGTATATGTATAAACAATACAAACAACAGTTATATAAAAAGATCAGCAGATGAAACATGGTTACAACGGCATATGAAATGAAAGATTAATAATAAGAGACACTAGACTAGCATGTTCAAGTCAATTCATAAAGACAGGATTGTATGCCCTTACCTGCATATAAGTAATTCGTCCGTAAAAAGTAATCCGTAAACAATTATAAAACTTTCTCTTTAAACAGAGGACACCTATACACAAGGTTACAATAAGGTATAAGTCAAATGAATCAAATCGGATCAAAACCAAAAGCCATTTGGTCATTGGAAACCAACCGGTCGCTCGGGCCGGTCGCTTAGATTGAGCGACCGCCACTAGTGACTGCCCCAAAAACAGAGAGTTTCATTCCGAAACTCAGGCTTCTGATCATCCGTTTTCAATCCGAATTTTGAATGATCATAGTCCGAATGTCAAATCTATTACTCCCATAACCACGTGTGATACTAAACCTAAACAAAGACATCAAATTGGTTATCCAGAAACCTCCCTCTTGATTAGATCAACCCTTTTCACGAAAGCAAGGTTTCATTTTCAGATCTGATCTCACCAAGATTAACAAAAAGGTAGGTGGTGCAATAGAAGGATCAAGAACAACCAAAGAGAAATACTAATCTACTTTTATCACAGCAAGTGGTGAAGCATAATTGAACAGGGAATCACTTACCTCAACCAGATCAATTATGAATGACAGTAGAACCTTCTGGGACTCTAACAGCACTTCAGATATGCTTTTGGCACTTCTCCACAGCTGTCTAACCTCCAAAAACGGAAACCACGAATAAAATATTCGTAAAATAGGCAAAGGTTACTATTTATAGGAGTCAGGGGGCAAAATAGAGTAAAATCCCGCAACCAGAACCAAGCGGTCGCTTGGTTCAATCGACAACCATTAGCAACCGCCCCATGTATTTGGCTATACAAGGGTGCTTTGCTAGGGGGGTTGATGTCCAAGTACAACCTAGCCCTAATGAATACATGGGGAATATCTTACCTTCATTTTGGACATCTTTAGACATCACTTGCCTTCAAGAAGTCCAACTACCAAGCAAGGCAGGCTCTTTAGTCAGAGAATCCAGATCCATGGGTATAGATCATGGACTTCTATCCGAACACTCCACAAATTTACCCGACTAGACCTTCGGGTTCTAGGACCTGCAATACGGATCCCGGGTTAGAAATACCGGGGTTGTTACAGTTTCGGTTTTAGGTACTCATACCATCAGTATGTTCCGAAACCGTATCGAATTGGTACCATACCAATTTAAGAAATATAAATATAATTTTACGATTAAAACTCTTTACCTTTACCCTATCCCTAATTCCTTGATTCAATTTTCCGTTTCGTCCTTCACTCATCTTCTTAGATTTACTTGTTTTGTCTTTATTAATATCATATTCTATCGATTGTTTAATCACAATTTCATTAGGATCTTAATGAACTAATAACAAAAGTGGCATGGGTTCGTTCATACTAAAATTGTACCGCACTAGATATCATGTTTAAATCGTTTTTCATACCAATTTAATACCTAAACCATACCGAACCATTTTTAGAGGATGATGAGGTGGTGATACTTGACGATAAAGAGATTTCTCAGAGTGATTGTTTTAGATACCTAGGTTCAATCATACGTAAAAGAGGTGATTTAGAGGATGAGGTTTCCCAAAGAATTAAAATAGGGTGGATGAAGTGGAGAGGTGCGTCCGGGGTCTTATGTGATCGGCGTATTCCGTTAAAGCTTATAGGAAAATTTTATACGACTGTGTTCGACCAGCTATGATATACGGTGCAGAGTGTTGGGCTGTTAAAAAGAATCATATAGATAAACTCAATGTAGCAGAAATAAGGATGCTAAGATGGATGAGTGGCAAAACTAGGCTGGATAAGATAAGAAATGATCATATTAGAGTTGGTCTGGGAGTTGCTCCTATAAGTGATAAGCTTCGAGAAAGTCGTTTGAGGTGGCACGGCCATGTTCAATGGAGATCTATAAATGCCCCTGTACGAAGAAGTGATATAATCCATATTGAAGGAACTAAAAGAGCTAGGGGTAGACCTAAGATAACCTTAGGAGAAGTGGTGAGAAAGGATATGTATAGCTTAAGCCTTGTATCTAGCATGGCCTCGAACAGAACTAATTGGAGGGCAAGAATCCATGTAGTTGACCCCATTTAGTTGGAACAAGGCTTATTGTTGTTGTTGTACCGAACCGTTTTTGTAAATACCGAAATCGTACCATAACGTGTAAATTTAGTACGATATGGTTCTAGTTTTTTATATTCAAAGTTGGTACCGTACCGATTGACACCATTAGATAAGCTCATCATTAATGCAAAAATGCATCTAAAAGCAAAGTTTTTTTTTCTTCTTTTTTCCGATTAACATCTAGAACAAATTTTGAGAATAGCTTGCAGTCTCTCCCTCAAAAAAATTCCAAATTTGGCACGCTCTTGTACTTCAAACACCTAACCAATCTTATACTTCTTTCTAGCAATATTTAATGGCTTCAAAAGCCTATATATGATCACTGAAGGGATAGGCTACATTGGAAAAAGGTTATCATTCACGGCATCAACCTTGAACTAGAGAGACCTTCTTGTTGAGAAGGTTTCGACTGGTTGAACTTAATGTTTTGAAGTACCTTTATATGTTAAATCACTCAAGTATCCCTTAGCTTAAACCCTATTTTTGGACTAAAAGTGGAGTCACGAGTTTCATGGCAGGTAGGATGTATATGTAAAAAAATTAAATTAAAAAAAGAATAAGGGCAAATTGGTCATAAAAGTGATAATTTATCCTTAAATTGACATTTTCTATAGTACAGGAGAAACAAATGCAAAGTCAAAATGACATAAACCAAACCTCAGGTGGTCCAAATGAAATTTGCCAAAAAAAAAAAAAAAAAAAGAATAAGTGCAAATTGGTCATAGAAACGATAATTTGTCCTTATATTGACTTTTTCTATTCTCCAGGGGAGGCATATGCAAAGTCTCAATTTTTTAGGACTTAAAAAATGACATAGACCAAACCTCAGGGGGTCCATATGAAAATTACCCCTTTTTTTTTCCTTTTCTTTTTTTCAACATCTAGAACAATTTTTGGGAATACAGTCTCTCCCTCTAAAAATTCAAAATTTGGCACGCTCTTGTACTTCGGACACCTAACCAATCTTATACTTCTTTCTAGCAATATTTAATGGCTTCAAAAGCCTATTTCGGACACCTGGAGGGATAGGCAACATTGGTAAAGGTTATCATTCACGGCATCAACCTTGAACTAGAGAGACCTTTTGCCGAGAAGGTTTCGACTGATTGAACTTAATGTTTTGAAGTGTTGTGGAGAATATATAGCCCGAGGGGTCCCCTCGGGAGTAAACACACCCCATTCGGGTGAAGTGTGTTATACCCTTGAGATGAATGGTGGAACCCCCACGGGAGACTCGAAGAGTCCCTCGGGGGGGGGGGACACACACCCACTCGGGCAGGTGCGCATTATCCCCTCGGGAGTCATGCTTGAGATGAGTTTGAAAAGTAAGAAGACCTTCAATACTAAGACCAAGAGTGACGTTGAGGACGACCAAGTCAAAAGGGTTAGTTAAAGATAACTACCCACCATATCCACTCCGAGACTTGGGGAAGTGGATAAGTGAATAACGGCCTATTAGGCCCACCAAAGAAGGGAATATGCTTCCTAAGATCTTTCGCCCACTCTTCAACTGAATAGGCGAAATTCAAGGAGATGCCGCCTCCAAATATCCTCTATATAAACCTTCATCCTACAAGGAGAAAGGTACGAGATTCATCTTACTTTTAGTCTCTACACCTTGAGAACCCTCTCAAGGTCTTCAATTGTTGCTTAGACTAATTTGGGCATCGGAGGCGATTCCCCAGCCAAGACTAGGCCGGCCCGTTCTTGTTTTCTTTGTGAGTGCAGGCATCTTACCTATTTGTATTCGGTTGGAGAAGTCTCCAAGAGGTTATCCAACTATCTGGCTCTCAAAGAAGGTCTAGACACAACATGAAGTATCCCTATATGATATGATAGTAGTCGATACATATCCATATTAGGTATAGCTGATATGATACATATTGATATGTCTCTCTTTTCTTTTACAAGATCATGTAATGGATTATAATAAAATGAACTGCCTAGTGCGATATAGTACTCAATATAAGACGATATATTTCTTAAAATCACATATCCAATTTGACACTTGATGCCATTACTTTAAACCTTAGAGTTACATTTACTTGCTTAGTTGCTTAGGAGAAATTATTAAAAAAAGAAACACAAAGGAAATTACTTGATTCATCATTTGTTTTAATGTCCTATAACTCTTATTAACATATTGTGGAGAATAATAGTCAATACTTCCATTGAAGGATAGATGAATCCATGAAAGTTGTGACAGCTACATTGTGGACTGTCCCATTAATCTTTACAAAAAAAGAAGAAAAAAAATGTGAGAAATCTTATATTTTTTATTTATTTAGTTAAGTTAAATTATAATCTTCATAAAACAGAAAATATCCAGAAAGATATTTATTATAGCATGCATCACCCTTAACTCAATTAATTTTTTCTTGGTAAATGAATTTTTTTTTGGGATCTGAGGTTCATTCGGGCCAACTTGCACACACCTTAACTATATCCTCAAGGGAGTTTTAATATAATTAATACAAGCAAAGGCTTCACACCTGGTCTCAAAGAGATTCAAACTCTGATCTCGTACATGGAAGCATTGATCCTTTGTCAACTAAGCCACCCCTTAGAGGTTTTGGCAAACAAATTTTCATTCCAAAGAATGGAAACAGATAAGGAGATGTACTTAATATCCACAACACACTTATAGGTGCAAGCCCTATGTCAATTTCAACTCTTCATTCATCTAAAGCCAACCATGTAGTTAATATTCCCACCGCACTAGGTGCAAGCCCTGTCAATTTCAACTCTTCAATCAGTTAAAGCAAACCATCTTTTCTTTCTTTCTTTTTATTTCTTTATTTCTTTATTTTTTTTGAATAAAAATAGATTTATATTAAACTCTCTAAGATCAATAATCTTGAGGCTGTGTTAGGAAAGTTTACAATAAAAGGGATTGCCACCAAACACAAATAAGAGAATTTGTGAGCTTCTCTTGCAAGACAATTAGCTAACCTGTTATTTACCCTATTGACGAAATAAAATAATTTACAACACTCAAAACCAATAACTGACTGGAGAATTTCATCTAATAAATTGCTACAAGTCCAACTATTGAACTGGACAGCTCGTTCAAGGCAAGAACAACAAATTTACAATCTGGAAAAAAATTCTTCACTCTAGTTTTCTATATGTTGTATGAAGTTTCACTGCATCTTTAATAGCCTCTAATTCCATCATAGTTGTTGATTGTTTTCTACTAATCATAGATTGTGCCACTACAAATTTGCCACGTATGTCCCAACCTATACAGCTTCACCTTTCTAATTTCGAGCTTGCAACCAATGAACCACAATAAAAACATTTGTTATAGAAACATCATCATAAATAGCTGTTTGATGAAGGTTCAGGCAAGCACCTGTGGTAGTTGTTGGTAAAAACTGGATATCGCCCAAAAGATTGGAAATAAATTACATGGATCTAAGAATAGATTGGTACTTGCCTTGAAATAAAGTGGCATTCTTACCCATTCAGATAATTCAACACAAAGAACTCCAAATGGAGCAGGCAAGCTCTATATCTCTAGGGCTTCTAAATTTCAATTCAATTCAATGAAGTTTTTTTGTGTGTGTGTGTGGTAGTTGAGGTTTATCGGGGTCAGCTTGCGCGCACCTTGATTACATTCTCATAGGGGAGACGCTGTCTGCAAGGATCGAACCCACGACTTTTGAGAAGTATGGATCTCCACCACTCTACCAATCCTGCAAGAGTCGAACTCACGACCTTTTCACTAAGAGGTGTTGGTTTCACCACTAGAACATTTTTTTTTTTTTTGCCAAAATAACAAAGTAGTGATAAAATTAAATGAAAGAGTTTAGGTCATAAGACTTATATAAACTAGAGAAATCCACAATAAACAAAGGTGGTAAACCCCACCGGGATCTGTCTAGAGATAACCTGCAAGCACCCTTAGCAAGGAAATCGCAAAGTCATTACCAAATCTAAGAATATAACTAAAAGAAACTCTAAGAAAAGAAAGAACAACGCTTCAAAATATCTACTACTAAACTGAGACACATCCAATCTAAAGATGAATGGAGACCCTAGAGAGCATTAATAATAGGTAAACAGTCCGAATGAATATGCAAATCAACCACTCTTAAGGACGAGCCCAGAATAATGTCATCTCTAATTGCTTCAAGTTCAACTAAGGTTGCTGAAGCACTATGACCACATCTGCTTTGAGCCGCAACAAAGCCATCATTATAATCCCACATGATGCACCCTCTACCTCCTTTGTATGAAATATTATCCCAAGATCTATCAACAAAAATTTAAAAGAGAGCAAGTTCTTCACTAGAACAGCTTTGCGTTAGCCTAAAAACTTACATCTATTCTCAATGAATATGTTTTCCGAGAGTTTGATGTCTGATTACAATGAATAAAATATGA
This sequence comes from Hakea prostrata, assembly GCF_041222555.1. NCBI lineage: Eukaryota > Viridiplantae > Streptophyta > Magnoliopsida > Proteales > Proteaceae > Hakea > Hakea prostrata. The sequence goes on from NC_142600.1 coordinate 29,435,475, forward strand.
AAAATAATTATCAAATCATCCATACAAAGCAAACATAAAGGAGATAATGTGATTTGTCTATCAAATAATTTTTTGCAAGAGGAAGCCGCTCTCCATGAGGATTTTTATCCGCTCCAATTCTGACATGGTACTGTTCCCTCCTGTTGACCGTTAGATCACGGACACGTGTTTTATTCTAATCTTATGGCTACCATTATTCTAAGTCTTAGCCACTTCATTCTCTCTCCTGTTTCGGGTGTTTGCGGTCTCCCTCTTCACCTCCGGCCACTCCGACTCACCACTTGCACCAATGCCTCCAATTTCATTTTACACTCTCCCTCTTCAACTCCGGCATCACTGAACTCCCCACCACCATCATCAAGTCAACCTTGCCTGCTTTAATCTTAACTTTCATGAGGGATCTGAGCCCCATAACATCGTCGCGATTGGAATCCACATACTCTTCAGGGTTTTCTCTTTTTCTTTGTCATCGTCTGTTCCGTATGTGCCTTTGGCAGATTGAACAGTGGGTTCGATGGCCAAGGCAGCAAGCCAGACTTAGTGAAGCGGTTGAAGAACAAAGCGGTGGCGGCTAAAGCAATGCATGTTGTTTTCAGAATAGAAGCGAGTGGAACACAAAAGCATGTCCTAGATCCAGAAGCCTCTTAACATATAAAATACTAGAGCTCACGACCAAATAAAAACCTAGATAAAAAGGAGAAATAATACACCAAAATCAGAGAATAACCCTTAGAGCACAAAAAGGAATAACTCTTATACTCAGAATTAGCAGATGGAGCAAAGGTGAGAAGTTGTTTTTCTTAAATCCATGGCTTCACCACAATGACAGCATCATAAATCTTTGGTATTAAATCTTGAGAAAAAGCATCCAAATCCAAACTGCTTGATAACTCCGCAGATTTCTCTTGTATTAAAGAAAGTCTTTAATCATCTCCATCATCCACCATGCAAGGTCCTTTTGAAAACAAAACTCAGAACACCACCACAGAAACCGGCCGTTCACCGCTGTTGTCTATCTGTCTTCAATGTCGCTAGAGGTGAAGAGGGAAACGGCAGACACCCGAAACAGGAGATAAAAAAAAGGTAAGGATGAAGTGGTTAAGAGTTAGAATAATGGTAGCTATAAGATTAGAATCCAACACGTGTCCACGATCTAACAGCCAACAGGAGAGAACAGCACTGTGTCAAAACTGGAGCGGATAAAAATCCCTCTCCATGAGAACCTCATTCAACGTTTAAGACGAAAAATCTCTTCTAACGGAAGAAAAAAAAATCTCATCAAAGAAAATCTTTTACATAAAATAAGTACTTATTGAAGAAAATAACCTCCGAAAGTCCGAATATAATTTGATTGTGACAGCTAGGAAATCATCGCTACGTGTCATTGTTGAGTTCGTGATTAGTACTGCTATGAGTGCTATCTACTAATAACTTTTTTTTGCATTTAACAACTGTGGGTCCCACCAAACTTAATGGATTCTACAGTTATGAGACTCATGAGTCATGACGGCAAAAGGGAGAGACTAGTTGGCACGATAATTATATTATATTATTACTCAAGAAAAAGATAATTATATTATATAAATTAATAAATAATTCAAGAAAACCTTAATTGAAATTAAAACTAATTTTTGAGTATGCTATCCACACACATTCTCTCATATATAGTATACGGATTCCTTCCTGCTCCATTTAATAAAATTTAAAACATTCCTCATACTTCCGGAATATTCTGTTTTGTAATTTATATATGATCTAAGCATAAATAAATTAAGGCATAAATGTAGCTGAACAGCTATGAAATAAATTTTACTATTAAATTTATAGTTAAATTTGACGATACATGTTTCAGATTTAATCTTACCAATTTTAATGGTAAAATTTCTATGAGCATTAAGTCAAATAATTTATTGTTCAACTACCACTTTTTCATTAATTAAATAGAAAAAAATATATATTATCATGTTGGGAATTTTTTATTATTTTTTTTTGGTTTGTCAACCTCGGTTTCCAAGGCTTTTGCCTCGACTAATCCGATGTTCGACCCGGGTCGCACACCTGGCTGTGGTGGGTGAGTCTCCCAATGTGGATTTTTTGCATCCAAAAGATTTTAATATCGGAACCTTGCTTAAGCGGACCAAGCTGCTTACCACTTGGACCAACCCCTGTTGGTTACTTATGTTGGGATTTTGTTTAGCTTGAGTTTAACTTTAATACCCTAAAATGATTTTCTTGCCCTTTTCATCTCATCTTCTCCATTAGCCAACAATTACTTCTAGGAAAAATGAAAGGTAAGGGTTATATAACTATTAACATACTAAAATTTTTTTTTAATTATTAACTTCTAATCTTTACCGTATAAAAGTGGAAAATGTTTCTTTCAAATGTTTGAAATACCTGGAATCAAACAAAGAGACCAATGGAAAAATTCTTAACTTATATAAGATCAATAATTGATATAGTTAAGCCTTGTTTGACATATTTGATAGAATGAGAAATATAATTTTTGAGTTTGATTGTGGGGAATTATATAGATGTTTGGCTAGTTTTTCTTGCATGATTTACTAGGATTTAAAGTTCTCTAATGTTCCCAAGCTCTTATCTCTTTGATTATTTAATAGAATTTTATAATTTATTATAAAAATGACTTGAAATTTTATTTCTTCATCGTAGGCTAAGGGTAACGAAAACTTGGTCTAACAGACCACTTTCATATGTACAGAGAGTGACTCTCTAACAACATGAATTCATGAAAATGTATTCTTTTTCTTCGCCAATTTCTCTAAAATCTTTATTAATATTTTTTATCAAAAAATCTATATTATAATATTAAACGTCGTGATCTATAATATTATCTTTTCATTGTAGAGGAAAGGGGGGGGGGGGAGGTTTGAAATTTGTCTTTACCAAAAAAAAGGGAAATCGTCTAGTAGACCAACTCCCCATATGTGGAGAGTAATAATTTTTTCTATTAGCATGGTTCGATAAAAATGTGTTCTTTTGCTTCCACAAGTGCCTTTTGAAGGATTCTTTTCAGTTACAACTCAAGGACAGTTTTGAAGTCACAGTTAAAATTGTATAGATGAAAACTATGAAATATAAGAAGAATTTCAAAACAAGAATTTCATGACCGACTCATACCATATAATAATTAAAATGATTCTAATATAAGAACTTGATTAACCTTACAGAGTTACAGTTGGTTTAGTTGAGAATACCTTATCGAGAATATAGTTGAGAGTAAGCATAAGCTAAGACTTGTCGACATGAAAATATTTCATTGATATTTTGATTTGTGGTAAGGTGGCATGTTAATTACGCGTAATTAGGGAGTGACCGAGTGAGGTAGATAACCCTAATTTTTTTCTCAAAGTCAAACTTAACCAAAAAAAAAAAAAAAAAAAATGAAGTCCGTGATATGCACTCCTATGAATCTCTCCCCCCTTTTATGTTAATAAATAAAAGCATTCCCAGGTCTTCGTTCCAGCACTATGTTTACGTGAAAAAGATAATAATAAAATCCCTTGATTATCTATCCGTTTCAGATTTTTTTGGTAAAATCTATCGATTCATAAAACAGAAGGATGGATTTATCCATGAATTTTTTTGGGTATAGAATTCAAGGATGTTAGATGGAGACATAGTATCATCTAACCATACAGTACATACCAAGGGAGGAAACTTTGTAGATATTTATTTATAAACCCAAAAGGAGGAGGAAAACGATAAGAACGGTCAGTCAGATGGGTTCTTCTCAATCGGTTCCAGAACAGTCCATCCACGAATTCACAGTCAAGGTATACTCTGACTCTGATTATCAATGCTTCTGTGCAAATCAATCTGGTTTAGGGAAGAACACCGATTGAGAGTTTTGTTTTTCCTTCACATTTTTGGGCACAGGATAGCAGAGGCAAGGACGTTGATCTTAGCATTTACAAAGGGAAAGTTCTCCTTGTTGTCAATGTTGCTTCCAAATGGTATGTTTTTTTTTCCACTTCTTATTCTCAATTCCATTTTCAATTCATTTACTTCTTTTCTCTTTCCGTTTTTGTACTTTTTTTATATGTTTATATGGTGATACTCCCCTTGCTTTCTCAATTATGGGTTGAAACTAGGATATAAACCTTCTTAGTTGCTAACTCTTTCATTCGTGGTGCAGTGGGTTTACGGAAGTGAATTACACACAGTTGACAGAGGTTTATAATAGATACAAGGATAAAGGTGATTTTTTTTGGGATCTTCCTCCTCTGTTCCAGTTATTTTCTTCTTAATATCTGGAAAATTAAGGTGATCCTTGAATTGCATTTTCTCTTTGATTTTTCCCCAAACAGAAATTCTATTTGTGATGCACCAACGAAAATCTTCCTCCCGTAGTTTCTGCTATTAGAAATTGGAACACAACCTCAAGGTCATGCCCTTGATGAAAAGGGTGTACCCAGTCCACCAGTGCAGGGTCATAGTGTATGCATCCTTACCCGTCTTTGCACAAGGTGTTTCACGACTTGAATGCAACTACTTGGTCAAAATGGAGCAACCCACCAAAGCGTGCTTTTAAGACTGGCAACCCTAGTGCTCGATAATTTCCAAAAATTGAAACGCTTTCTGGCTGGCATCAAAAGCTTTGCCTATGTAAAATCCAATTTTTATAGAGTGGCGTGGATGAATTAATGCAATCATGAATCTCTGTATTCAAAGTTTTAATTTGGTTGCATCTTTGAAATTTTGAATATATCTTTTAGGTAGTGGGTTGTTTCATTAAGTTGTCCATAGAATAGATAACCCTTTTATAAGCTATTATTTCTCTATGAAGTTGAAGGGTAATTATTCTGGTTGGATTTCAGGTTTGGAGATAGTGGCATTTCCATGCAATCAATTCTTGAATCAAGAGCCTGGGTCAAGCATTGATGCAGAGGCATTTGCTTGCACAAGATACAAGGCTGAGTATCCAGTTTTCCAAAAGGTACAGTCAGCTGTATGAAATGGATTTGACCACCGGTGATCTTTTAATTATAATTGAGTTCATTCTGAGTAAACGGTGTAGTCAACAGAGTAGAATGAATGAATTTATCTCAGTTGCATTCAAAAAATTGATTGTTGAATTTCTTATTGCACTCTGTTTGAGAGCTTAATTGCTTTCTTTAATGGGAAAATTGATTGTTGAATTTCTCATTGCACTCTGTTTGAGAGCTTGATTGCTTTCTTTAATGTACTCTGTCTTGCTTCTGAACTTTTCTATTGGTGTTGCATCACAAAAGAGAGCTGTGGCATCAGATATGTTGCTGAAGATCTCATTAGCTATTATGTGATAACTCATAACTGTGAATCTATTAGCTGTTAGATTGATTATATACTTTTGCAATTGATTATCCTGTTTACTTTTGCCAAGGATGTAAAGGAAGCTTACAGGATAAAGTTTAAAGTCCATTTAAAATAGTACATCAACAGGAAAACAGAGTCATAAAAAAAGAAGTTAAAACTTATTGAAGAGAAGAAGCCCTAGGACTGGGTATGTATATTGTTCTACCAGGTTCAGTCAGTTCCTAGTTCTAACTCTACTAGAGAATGAGATTTTTGTAGATGATTCAAGAGTTATAGTATCCCAAGCAATTAGGTGAATATTTCTCAGTGAGAAGTCCCATGCTGTCAATACCTTCGATAATTGCAAATATAATCAATGTGCATGCTGCCAATATCTTCGATAAAGGTTAAAGTTTCCATCTCATTAGTGGCGCAGTATCGATTAGGGAGTCCCAATAAGGCAGCACATTTCCTTGATCTTCAATGGGATCAGCCTCAAAACCAGAATTTTGATGGCTGGATCAAGAGTCCCTAAATTGTTAGGAGTTTGAATCCTTGTAGGACTCCTATGGTTAGTGGATTTAGAGGAATTGGATGGAGCTGTAATTTGAGGGGTATGTAGACCTAATATGGGGGAAGGGTTTCTCCAAGCTTGAGCCAATAATGATTTGGCATAGATCTGACTTGGAACTATGGTGTTTAAGGGAGTCCATAAATTAAAGAAAAAAATTACAGAATAAAGGAAATATGGAAGGCTGAAAGGGGTTGAGAGAAGGCCTCGAAGGGGTTAGGAATCAAACTGAAAATAAAAAGGGCGGAAGATGGAAATGAACAGCTGCTGGGCTGCCAGTTTACTTGGAAAAAGAGCGCTGTAGTGGATTGATATGGAAGGTGACAGAACCAGGCAGACTGCAATCACAGCTGAGAGCTTCTTCAATTGGAAAACTTGGGAATTCTATCACTCGAGCACCTGGAGGTTCCTTGCCACTGCTGAAGCAATCTCTCACTCTCTCTTAAGCAAACACACATACGCTGTAATAGTCGATATTATTAATCTGAAATCTAAAGATCTATAACATGTATAGGGGGTTATTTATGGCCTTGCAATTGAATTCTTTGTTGTATACAATTAGAAAACTGAATTGAAGTGTAACTCTTATAATAAGTATTAGCCTACCAAGGACCATTTAATTCAAGTGTACCAGGTCCCTGATAAGGATTAACTGATTAATGTGTATCAAGTATTGGATAATGTCTATTTAGTTATTGTGCATTACATTTAATAGACCTGACCTAATTATTACTGACTCAAACACAAAACAAAAAGCCCAAGTGGGTCTTATTACAAAATTCCCACTGGGCATTTCGAGTGGATTCGTTATCTTCTTCTTGGTCTTGGTCCTCCATTTGGGATGGGTCTTGCCATCTTGGGACCTACATCAGTCAGTAATCTACTCCATGACACCTCCATGACATCTGTAGGGCCAGAAATATTAAACATCATCATTTGTGTGCGTGTGGAAAGCTCTTTGAAGTTCTTTTATTTGTCACCACCCATAGAAACTGAGCTTTATTGAATAGGATTTTCTTCGGGGTGGGGTTGGGGGTGTACTATGTGGGATGTGACCTCTTCTCTCTCTCTCTCTCTCTCTCTCTCTCTCTCTCTCTCTCTCTCTCTCTCTCTCTCTCTCTCTCTATATATATATATATATATATATATATATATATATATATATATATATATATATATATATATATATATATATATTGTCAACTGGAGAACATGATGTTGTTGCTCTTTGGATATGAGAGCTTGGTAGCCTCCAAAATGTGTAAGATAGTCCTAGGTCACCCTGTTCTGCTTCCCTCAAATTCCTACATACTCATTACTGTGGGATGGATCTTCAAAGAAGCTTTTCTCTCTTGCCAGTGGGACAAGATGCCTAGTTCATTGGTGGGGAGCTAGCATGCATGCAGAAATTCCCAAACAATTCCAGAGAGGAGAAAGAATATGCCACATCGCTCTTGCAAAATCACAGAAGATGGAAAGGTTCACAATTACTTGACCAGCAAAGAACTAACAAATATATGTGAAGTGATAGGGCTCTCTTTGTCTCATCCTTTTGTGGCAAATTTCTTACACCCAAGCTATATTTTGAAGGTAGAAGGTTTCGTAGACAGCCTCTCATCCCATAAGTGGTTCAGACTTAGTTGTGCACCATGCACTGCCATGTGTGGAAACTCTCCTATTTTGAATTTATTGTTTACATAAATTCATATGGTATTAGTTTGAAGAAATGGGGTTTGGTCATAACCGGATTTAGTGCTCATGGGAAATGCTTCTAACCTTAATCAAAAGAACCAGGGTAGGGCTACATAGGCCTGCTTGTTTGGTAAGGTTTACCTTGAAATGAAATTCTGGTTTTAAGGTTTAAGAAATTAAGGGTTTGCTGAAGATTGGGGGTATCTTATTATATAGCGTTTTGAGGGGGTGGCTAAGGTTGAAGGTGATGGATGGGTCAGGGAGGGTAATCTTATAAGGAATTAGGGTTTGGATGAAAGTTTTAGAAGTTATGAGTAAAAGAGGGTTCGGGTTTCTAGGGGGGTTAAGTGAAGAAAATGAAGTTCAGGATTTCCTAGGGTTTTGAGGAAGGGAAAAGGCTGTAATTGGGATTGAAGGGGTAAGGGGAAGGGACGGGTACTGGATTCCTAACAGGCATGGGAATTAGATGAGGGATTGAAGGAATAGTGGTTTGGGAGGTACGGAGATGCTGCTGCAGGGATTGGGAAAAGGGTAGGGTGGTTTGCGATATGTAGGGGCAGGGTTTAATGAATTAGGGTTCTGGGGGTTTGTGGGAAAAGGGGGGGGGGGAAGGTGGCGAGGGTTGCTGCAGGCAGGGGGGAAGGGAAAAGAGGGGCTGTAAAGAGAAGGAAGAAGAAGAAAGGTAGGGGCTGGGTGGGGTTTGATTGTACTTACTTGAAGGGAGAATGCGGCTTGAAGAACTTGAAAACTTGCAGAAAATACTATAGCAGTCACAAGTTCCCCCTCCTTAGGGAAACCCGCTGCTCCCAACTTTCACCTTCAAATCTCAAAATTTTCGTTAATCAAGTCTGTCCCTGTTTACAAGCTGAAGGCTTTATTTATAACATTACATGAATGAACTCACACTAGGACTCCACCTTAGGTGGTGATTCAAACTAGGACTCTGATTGGAGTAAAGACTCATTCTAAGAAGGACTGTGTCATAATTCATTCTAGAATAATCCAAATTACAGAACAAGAGTCGATCTAGACTCCTTGTAGAAATTGGACCGCAACTAAGAGAATCCCTCTCTAATTGGGACCCCTAATCTAACTGGACTCTCAATAACTTGACCAAAACAAATCCAAACTTCAAAACAAAAGTAGGGTTGGAGTCCTACTAACTTACTGGATCTAACAAATCCTAATTTGACTCAGCTAGAACAATACAAAATTACCAAAATACCCTGGTTTTCATGTAGGACAGTAGGGTGTTGGGCTGTCACTCTAGGCCCTGTTTCAGCCCTTAGTGTGGCCCTGAATCTGGTTCACATCGGATTTCATACACCCTAAAGTTCATAGGACAAAAAGAGAATTTTCTTTTCTTTTTTGAGTTGCTCATGTAGCTGTCTCCTCTGCTTTATCGGTCTGGTTCTCTTTTTCTTTCTTTCAGTAGGGTGTTGGGTTATCACTCTAGGTCCTGTTTTGGTCCTCAGTGTGGCCCTGAATCTGGGTCACATCAGACTTCATACACCCTAAAGTTCATAGGACAAAAAGAGAATTTTCTTTTTCATTTTTGAGGTACTTTAAAAGGGTTTTGAGTTGCTCATGTAGCTGTCTCCTCTGCTTCACCAGTCTGGTTCTCTTCCCTATCTTTCAGAGTCTTCTCAAAGGAAAGGTTTTCTTCTCTTCACTACTGATTTTTTTTTTTTTGAAAGGATCCATGTAGTCAACTACTTCAACCATTTCTAAATACCCCATACCAATAGCATCTTCAGATATATGAGAGGTTGATCATTTATGTATGATTCCTCATCCACCCAACTTTTTGCAGGATTAGTTTGATTGGGTTTCCTTGAGAGTTTGGTCTAGAACTGTCCATATCTGGTTCATCGTTTGGGACCATATCACATCCTAGATCTGATGAAATAGAATGGATTGAGATGTTATATTGTAAATACGAAATCTTGAATTATTCAAACCATTTCTCTATTTTCAGATCTCCTGGAAGGATGAAATGAAATATCTTGTTCTTTTTGCAACAATATCTGATCTTTGGCGGACCTCTCAACAGGATTTGAACCCAGATGGAGTACTAATCATCTTTAGAGAACAACGAATAAGCTAATCTTGCAGGATTCCTAAGAAATTCTTATAGAAAAGAACGCCAAAGGCATAAGGGATATAAGCCTGAAAATTCCTGCAAGATCCAATGGCTGGATATACAAATACAAAGCTTTCTAGCAACACTACGATTTTGTTAAATCCTGAAAGAAACTCTTAAAACACATGAAATAAAAGTAAGCATTCCTTAGAAGGTCCTTGGCCCATGTAGACAGCAGCTTTCTTGGTCCTCTTGCAAAGGTCCTCAGTACACATTAGCTCTCCATGGCTCGAAATTGTCAGACTTCAACAAACGGTTTGTGCTCATATTAAGTGGATTGAGCCATTTGAAATCATCAAAGTAGATCCAAATGCTACTCTTGTCTTGAAGTCCTTTCCATTTGATGAAGAAATTATGATAACTAGTTCCATTGTCAAGTCAGCTCGTGTCATCCGAGATCTCTTCTATTTTATCAGCAGTAGGCAGCTGGGCACCCTCAACATATGTGATGCCCCGCATATAGCTATAGAACAACCATGTCAAAAATATTGGTTATAACCATATTATCAGGCAACTGATTTGGATAGACATTTGGTTCTACTCGTTTCAGTACCTTGGAATGGTCCTTCCTAGTGTGGGTTCAGTATTAGCACCAGGTTGAAACCTATTGGGATTTCTCCCAGTTTGAAGTTTGAACTCCGTGTATCGTCAATTACAATTAGCTATAGCCTTATATACTTCATTAGTGTTTTTTTTGTGTGTGTGTGTTTGGGGGGAGGGGGGGGGGAAGATTATCTACTTCATTAGCTGAAGCTACCCATTGTCAGACTTCTGTATGGAACTCAGTAATATAGCATAATAACTCATTAGCTTGAAGGTTGATTCAAGCTTGGGTTAAAAGTAGAACAAGATCAATTGGAGTACTTGTGTCTTGTTCACTGAACTAGTGATGCAGATCCAGCACCTCAGAGGCCTTCATTTGTCAGAAAATAACCTGCGGTTTCTGTGTATGGTTGGGCCTTTATTGGATGGGTATCCCTTGTGTCAGCCAACTTCATGGATCTAAAACATGGGTGCATGACTTGAGTACTAAGAATCCCCATAATTAGTTTTACCTAAGTCATTTTTTATGCTTTTAATTGAAGGTGGTTCCAACTATTTTAATTTCTGGTCCAATTTAAATTAAGGGTAGATAGATCTTTTAAATTCTAATTAGGTACTAGGATTATTTTCCTATACAAGTTCAAGTGCCCAAGTTCTATTTCAGTTAGAAGTCCTGGTTCTATGTTGTGCTTTAAGTCATAGTTTCAGTTGGTATCCTGCTCCACGGAGGACTTCAAATTTAAAGCCATATGTAGGCTGCCCCATTGTTTGGGAACAATACAGATTGAACATTGAGTATTTGCTTCATTATATTCTCTTTGAGAATTAAAATTGGTTGGGCTGGTTCTTTGGTGAGTGTTTGAATCCAAGACCCTGTAATCAGCTCAAGTACAGAGAAAAGGGAATCAGTTTGAGAAGAATAGAGGGAGGAAGAAGAGAGTCATAAGGAGAGAAGAGAGGCCCTGCGATGGAGAGTTGATTCTCCTCTCATCGCAGGCAACTCCTTTTATTGAAATGAAAAACAGAGAGAAAGACAAGTCTGATCTTACTAAGTGACAGCAGAAATACAATAACTTGTAATGAATAAAACCTAAACTAATAACTAAACTGCAAGGACAGAATTACCCTCACATTTGGCGATAGAACCAGAGGTCCTGAATATTGTAGGACTTCAACACTTCTCCTCAAACTGGACCATACAAGTCTCTATGCTGTTTGGTTCAATTAATATGGAAACTAGGATCAATAGACCCTTGTAAACATGTCCACCAACTGACGAGAAGAGTACAGAAAGGGAGTCACTATCAGCTTTTTCATCATTGCATCTTTGACAAAGTGACAATCCACCTTTATATGTTTGATACGCTCGTGGAAAACTGGATTACTAGGAATGTAGGTAGCAGCTTGGTTGTCACAATACATCTTCATTGGGGAATTTATAGGAGACCCTAGTTCTAGAAGTAATGATCTAATCCATCTTAGTTCAGTGGTAGTATGGGCCATGGCTCTCTACTCAACTTCAGCACTTGACTTGGGAAACAGTAGTCTGTTTTACTCCACCAAGTGATCAAGTCTCCCCCCAAAAAAATGCAATATCTTGTACTACATCGTCGTCACTGGCCAATCCTGCCCAATCTACATCAGAAGAAGCTACTAGATCCATATGCCTATTGGGACAACAAGTTAGTCCCTTGCCTATAGCACCCTTGAGATATCAAAGAACACAAACTGCAGCATCCCAATGAGCCTTTTTAGGAGACTGCATAAACCGACTTAGAACACCAATGGTAAAGGTGATATTTGGTCTTGTAACAGTAAGGTAGTTCAAATTCTCAATCAAACTCCTGTAGCGATGAACATCATCAATCAAATCACCATCATCAATCCCAAATTTTTTATGGGGATCTATGGAATATCAATTGATTTTGCACTAAGCATTCCCTGTGTTACTTAGAAGATTCAGAACATACTTCCATTGAGATAGACTAATTCCTTTCTTGCTGCGAACCACCTCTATCCTAAGAAAATAGTGAAGATCCCTCAGGTCTTTGGTTTGGGAGTGAGTGTGTAATTTGGCTTTCATTGCTTTATTGCCAGCCCTGTGATAAGAACTCGTGAATCTAATTCCCTCGCCACCGCCAACAGCCTTAGATGACTTGAGTTTGTTGTCGTCAGTTGTTGATTGAGGGTGTTTGAGCACTGGGTCTCTGCCTCCTTCAGTTGCACCAGATGTGTTGAGAAAATGGAGGTAAAAGAAAGGGGAATAGTAACTTCCCCAAAATGCCCTTCGTCATATTACATTTCATGGGGGTTGTAAGCTTTCTGGGCTCCATTTGGGCTGGGTCTAATAATCCCTTTAGAGCCCAGTTATGGGCCTCTCTTTCATGGGCTAGATCTCGCATTTATAGTGGTTGGGCTTTAATTGGGCCCAGTAAGGTCCATTCCCTTTTAATACTTTGGACCAAATACACCGATTGGCCTAGAGTCAAGGATTTAATGAACTGATCAACAACTGGACCTGAGCCACCAGCTTATGCCAAACCCATTCTTGGACTGCTTCTTCCCCAACAAGACGCACAACAAGAACCCTAATGTTCTCATCTTATGCCGCCGATTGCAACACCCTTCTCCTTTCTTAGTCAAGGGCCAAGAGACACCGGAAAATCAAGTGATTTCTGCTCCAAGATGTCCATAGCTATCGCCATCACCCATGGTGGTTTCACTGGCGTTCTTGCCGCCCAACCATCGTTCTCTTTGGGCCGAAGATGACTCCGCCACTCCTTGCTCATGTCTTCCTCCTCTTCTTCCTCTATATTGCACCTCTCCTCATCATTTTGTTCAAGGACTCTTCCTCTAGTCTCTTCAACCACTGGAGCAAAATTAACGAACTGAAGAGCAATTCCTGCACTCAGATCTAGATTCACCAATATGATCCCTCTGCCGCCCTGTACTTTCTTCGTCTCTTTGCTGACCACTGTTTCAACTTTGCTTTTGGAACCCCCTTTTGCCTCTAGCTTATCCCCTCGTTGTTCAAACCACGTTCAGACATGTTGCTTGCCCATCACCAAAATCAGTTTGCAGGGTTTCTTTGAAATTCGCCCAATCAAACACTGGTCAGCTATTCTGTTAGACCCACTCCAAGGCTTTTTCATCCAAATGTTGAATAGCCACACCCAATCAATAATTGTACTCAACCTCATGCTGCCAACAGAAAATTATAATCTTTATAAACCATGCATTCACATTCTCTTTACTGGAAAACATAGATATTTGGTCTCCATCATCCTTCCCTTGGATTGAAATGCGCTCTGATACCGGTTGATAAGAACTGGTGAATCTAATCGGAAAACTAATCATATTTTAACTATTGGAATGAAGAAATGAGAATAATAAGCAAGGATAAACCTGGTTACAATGGTGCCAGTCATCCCTGCAGCACACTGTTGCCAGAAAATTCACACAAAATATTCCCATTTTCTCCTCTATTTATAATCCCCTATCCAACACTAACCCTCTCTCTCTCTCTTCTCCACATAGCCTGATCCTAGGGACCTAACACCCTGTCGGCCTGTCATTTCCAGAAATAATTATGTTATTCGCGACTCCACGTACACAACCTTGATAACCACTTTATCCCCTTGATGATGGACAAAAATCAAGTGATCAGAATAACACTGGTGAAATGAGTAGTGACTGTAGTACTAAATTTCTCAAACTATTCCTTTGGAGATTGTTTGAACCATATATAGCTTTACGTAGTTTGCATACCCGGTGTTGATTCTCCCCTTGAGCAATATACCCTGGAAGTTGCTCCATGTAGACCTTATCATGAAGGTCACTAAAAGAAATAGTGTACATCTTGAACGTCAGTAATATTGTTTCTTTTGCTCCCTTGGTCTATCCTTAATGTTGCAATTTGTAGAATAGCTAATGGGACTGTGGGACAGACATGGACCTTCATTTTGGGCCTAACCACAGAAATTGTAGCTTTTTGTGGCTTATTAATTGTATTTTTACTTTTTTTTTTTTTTTTTAAATTTTAAATCTCACTTTTTTAACTGAGAACAGAAGAAGCTGCTTAATAGAAATTTAATGTTGCTCATACTCTTCCTTTGGGTTGACATCAGATTGAGACCTTGTATTTAACAGGCAAATCACCATATTAGTAGCGGGAGTGCATGCTAATGCTACTCTTCTTTTAAATCACTACAAGATAGAATATCTTACTGTTCTCCCAAAAAATATATATATATTTTTAATTATAATTTACAGCAGTATATTTAAGGTCAAGTTAGAAGATGCAGGGCATCCCAGCATTGTCATTTACAATTGCACTAGCAATTTCAGCATTAGGGGATTAAGAACCCTGTTCTGCAGTGGACGAAGTGCGTCCAAGCTTGGCTACAAGGTCTGCTACACTTCCACTTCCCTTGTGATGGATAATCAGCATGCGTTCTTGATTAAGCAGAACATAAAATTTCCTGTACATAAAATTTTGTGCTTCCAAATCTCAACTCTTTTTGCTTCACAGCTTTAACCATTGGTTTGCACTCTAGTTCCACTATCAGTCTTAAATCCAGTTATGTAAGCCACATGCAAACCTTCTCATGAAGTCCACCCGACTCTTGCCAAATGATAAATTTGACATGTTCAGCAAAAGAATGAAAAAGCAATCACACTTTCAGAATGACAATCTGAAATCTGAAATTTCAAAAGAAAAAGCACCATAACTTAGGAGGAGATTTCTTCGTCTAATCTTTTCGATTGGCCTCATGCTATTGGAAGTATCAGTGGAGATACAGACGGAGACTCTGCCAATAGTGGAAGTTGAAGTGAATCATTTTGGCCCTACTCTGTTGCTAAGATCAATAATGCTTGTGAGTTCCTAATGATACTGTCAATTCCAGCAACCCTTGCGTTGAAGCAGCAGATGCACCTCTCTTTAAGTCTTGTCAAGTGACATTACCCTGATTCTTGTCAGAGGTTTCGTAACAACAGAGAGGCAGATAAATTTTTTTTGGGGGGGGGGGGGGCTGAATGAGGCAGATGAAATTCTGTTGCACTAGAAGTATTTTTATATTCTTATTCCTCAACCAAAATTGGAATGTGTGCCTCGAGTTCAGTTGATTTTTCCAGGTTCTGCAAATGCAAAGGTAAACCTGGTTTTGCTGTACTGTTATATTTGTTAACACACCATGCTTGTTACTGTTCATGCTAACTCTCTGGATTAAATTATCATTAATGTCATGTGTCAAATTTAGAAGGTTCAAAAATTTAGAAATTTCATATGGATGTGAAAATTGAACTCGCAGCTCTCTCTTTCTTCTGTTAGGTTCGTGTTAATGGTCCACAAACGGCTCCAGTCTACAAATTCCTGAAGGGCAGTATCCCTGCAGGTATATTTGGGTCAAGGATCAAATGGAACTTCACCAAGTTTCTTGTTGATAAAGAGGGTCATGTGATCAAACGATATGCACCTACAACTGCTCCATTGTCCATTGAGGTAGGGCTACTTTCTCATTACATTTGCTTGTGTATGATTATAAGTTTGCTTTTTCTTCCCATCTTATCTTCACTTTGGTCCTATGATGCAGAATGACATCCAGAAAGCACTGGGCTCGGAATGAAACTTAATATTTAAGTTGGTTTGAATTTACCAGTTTTAGAATGTTTGATAGAGTTATCCTGTATTAAATGGTTTGTTTCCATGATGAGTGGTAGTAACCTTTGATAGAGTTATCCTGTATTAAATGGTTTGTTTCCATGATCAGTGGTACTCTGCTCCTACAGATGCCTCAAGCGTGCTTTTGTTCCTTATGGATGCTTTAGGGATTTGTCCACTTGTTAAAGGTTTTAGATCATGCTAGTTGATTTAATGGTTACTTAATTTGTATCTCTTTCTGTGTTCAATTTTTGTACTTGCATATAAAGCTCCCATACTTGAAGAATGTAATGGTTGTAGCAAAGGTGTAGCAACAGAGAGCAAGGGACTATTTTGTTGTTTATATAGGGAAAATCCTGGAGTTTCTACTATCATTGAGAATCGAGAGATGTACAAGCATGCGATGGGATCGCAATGCCTCCCTCCCTCTCTACTCTAGTTCCACCACAACTGATAAAGCATTGAAACAAAAAAGACACCCAAAAGTTAGGATTCTGCAGTTCTTTAGTCATCTCATGAATTACTGAAAAAGGGAAGAACCAAAAAAGAACATTATCTGCCTCAAAGTTTCCAAGAGTAAGCTGGTGTTGGACATTCTATTGGCATTCATGGTGAAGTTCTTTACTGGTAAAAGTTTGTCAAGTATAACTAAAGATTACCTAGGATTCTACAGGAAATTGCTACAACTGGGATCCTTCATAGAAAGGTGCTGGAGAAATGTTATTGGAAGGTGGATGATAGAACATAAGGTTACCAGGTAGGGCTCAGTTCTCATTCACCAAAGGGGAACGAAAAAACACTCGCATTCAAAATTTTAATGGTCAATAAATAATCCAGAATTTCCAATTCCTTAACTATCAGAGCATGAAATAGAAGAATCTTCTATGTACAGATAAATCTAATAACCAAATAGCAAAGGATGAGCCTTTTCCTCACTTCTCCTATCCCACTTATCTTTCTCAAAAATAAAACGTCATTCATCACGAGATCTAATTAATTCTGATGGGAATGGGATATATCTATAGTAAGTCACCTAACACCATAGACAACCTACTTAGGTTGAGTTAAGCCATAACACAGCATGATACAAACTGGCAACTAGTATAATGAACAGATATCATATAATAGGCAACCCACTTAGGTTGAGTTAAGCCATAACACAGCACAATACAAACCCGCAACTAATATACTGAACATATATCATATAACAAAATAGAGAATACTAAACGTGTGCTCCTTCATTTATGCTACTAAGCTGCTAATAATCACCAGACAAGCAACACTACGGACAATAAAATGTCACTTACTGCTCCCTTCTGACCAAGTAATCTCCGAGTTGAGGGCGCCCGTGCCATTGATGAAGCAGCAGCAGCTGCAGCCACACGTATCCTAGGGAAAAAATGTATGCATTTCAGTACATTTCGTGGAACATAATTTTCATGCAAGTTTATAATTTCTGGAAAGATCTATTGCATGTTACCTTTTATGTACATCAACATACTCATCAGTCTCATCTACGATCTCCTCCTGCATTAATGAAGGAAATTAATGAATATAGGGGATTCCTACACCCTTTCCCATAGCTCACCCAAATAATAGAACTACAGAATGAATGGGTAGATATCATACAGTCTCGGTCAGCAAAGAGGAACTAACCCCTCAAGTTTTGCTTACATGATCATCAACAAAGAGCATCTCATTGATGTGCCAATTCTTCGATATGACACCAAGATAGCCCCTGGACTATTTAGACTTACTATATAACCAAAAGTGGACTGACGAAGTAGCCAGAAAGCTTTGCAAAGCAACATTTGGCCTAAATGTGACATATTGGCTGTATGTTCCATATCTATGACCATGCATTGGCATACATTTCAAGAGACATGGAGTTAATGAATGGGAGCTATATGTTAATTACTTGCAAAAGCTCTTCAAATACATCCTCCAGGGTGATGATTCCAATGACCTCTCCATCTTCAATGACCTCTGACAGGTGGGGCATTCCATTGGTTGCTGCATCATGTTGTTGCCTGTTTATATTGATTGACCTTGGAGAAGCCCTTTCAATGTCAACAACTATGCTTCCTGATTTTTCAACCTGCTTATTTATTAAAGGAACAGTTGATTTGGATTCCCCACCAACAGAATTGTTTTCTTCGAGTTCTTCTCCATCACTTATAGGTGGAGGATTTTTATTTCTCCCTCTAACCTTTACAACGGCAGCCATGTGACTGCTACCTTTCTGAAACTCATTCAGTATGTCATAAAGAGGCATATCTGCAGGAACCCTAGGAACATTCCATTATCATTAAACACTGAGTACAAGTTCAAAGAAGGAAAAGGCAAATTATTCAGTAAGCACACCGTGGAATCCTCCGAATGGAAACAGCACTGACTGGGGTCTCAGTTTCAGCCCGTACCGTCAAGAGACTTTTAACCTGACATCAAACAAATAAATACCGAGAGAGATTAAAAACTCGATTCATTCTCTATAGAAACAACGACACGGGTCTGCAAGATGAGACGGAGAATCTCAAACCCACCAGTAGGAGCCCAATAATGTTTTTTGGATTTCCAGAATAGACAGGAACTCTGCTATGGCCTCGAGCAAGAATTTTTCCAATAGCTTCCCTGAAAGTAAGACATTCAAACATCTCAGGGAAAAAACAATTAAATCCATTATTGCAGCTCTCCTTTTTTATCTCCTACTACTGGACACTTCATGTGGATCTGGAATACCATATAAACACAACAAGCATGGATACAAAGGGAAAAAAACGTTTCTGTTAATAAAAAAAAACAAATGAAACAGATTGAGTTTTATATTTTGTAGTAAAAAAGACAAGAATGCCCCTACGCCTTTTCAAGAGAAGCGTTCTTTTCTTCTTTCTTTTTTGTGAGAAATGGTGTAAGTGGGCTCAAAACTGTGCCAAAGCGCCAGTTCGTTTAAAAAAATGGAAAAAAGAAAGAAAAAAAACACAAAAAACAGACTGGATTAAACACATGTTTTTGGGCTGTTTCTGCCCCCAACCCAAAACACAAACAAACAAACACACACACACAAAAAAAAAAAAAAAAAAAAAAACAAAAAAAAAAAAAGAAAAGAAGAAGAAGAAGAAGAAGAAAGAAACAAGAAACAGGATTGTTACCGTACAACCCTCAAGTGCCAGTTGAAACCAGAAACAGGAACATTACCGTACACAACCCTTGAGTGCCAGTTGTGAAAAGATTAACCTTCCCCTGTCTTGACACACAATCCAACTTTTGCTAAAGAATCTTGCAAGTTAAAACTCCGTCCTTCACATTTGAGCCTTTTCTTTTTGATACATTTTAGCAGAGACCCAACTCTAGTATCACTTTTTGGGTATTATCATTCAAACACAACTCATGTAAGATAGATTTCAACACAGTCTTTTGCACATAGTTTACACATCTTTTTTGGGGAGAATACATACTGTCTAACATTTGTTACAATACTTCAGAATTTCTCAAGACATCACTTGATTTCATAGACAGTGATGAGATGTCTTCAATATATTCTACAATCCCAGAACTTCAAAAAACCTTAAACATATACTGTGAGTAAACCACTAGCAATAACTAATGAATATAAACCGTGAGTTTACTTAACTTTTTAGGTCTGTATGTCCACTTAATTTAAGATATTGCAAGATTTCTACTCTAAACCAAGAAAAAAAGGAATAAAAGGTTTGAGATTGCCAAGGGATTTTCTTGCCACGATATCCTCAGGTTTGAGATTGCTAAGGGATTTTCCTGCCATGATATCCACAATGGCTCAAGTCCCTGATAAAGCTGTCTTAGTGACTGAGTTGACCTCTAAAGACAAAGATAACTCAAACAAGTAAATAAGATTTCAGAAACAACAAATGTATTTAACATTAAAAACCTGATTTTCAATCTAACAACTATAATGGCCTAGTAGCAGAGAAGATGTCTCATTGATACTACTGCAGGTAAGAGAAACTGCAAACCAACAAAAACATCTTTAAGAAACAAATCTCACCAGTCTAGTTTAGAGTTGACATCCAAAGAAAATGTTGATTCAATTGGTGTCATAGCCTCCTCAGCAGTCTGTTAGTAAAACCAATAAAAAGAGTATCAAAGAAGGCAATGTGTCAAAGTTGCTGAAAAATGAACTTTACAGTGAGCAATAGGCCAATGCCAACTCAACTTGCCAATTCATTAAAATAAATGAAAGAGATATCAGCACTACTAGTAATTGCAGAACCACCAGATATTAACTTGGAATAAGGGAGGATACATTTTTTTCCTTTTGAAAGGAGCTACTTTTATATTTTGATGCTCCCAACCCATTCTCTACATACAATCTTCAGATATATTGCTCTTGATAAAATAAAAATAAAACAGCAACCATGTTGATACCTGAATACTGAAATACTCTATATCAAAATGATCAAAGTGGCAGAGAGGAGGATATTATCTTATTTATGAATAATATCTTAACTACTTTTATGCATGAATATTAAAATACCACGTTTATAACTTGTGAGTCTTGGAGAAACAAGGAGAAAGAGAGTTCAATAAGAACAAAAGAAGAAAACAGGGGAGAAGCCAAATCGAGAGTCAGAGACAGTTTGGGAGCCCTACAGTTGTTGGAGATCCAAATAATTTGTGTTTTATTTATAGAGATCTTGAGATTACAACTCAGAGTAAAACATTTAGAAAGGAGTCCTAAAAGGACTCTAAAACCAATGATAATAGGGTCAAGATTTGGCGCCTGCACTCTTGACTCCCTTTTCCGTTTCCAAATTTCCTTTTAACACTCCCCCTTAAGCTGGAGAATAGAAATTAAACATTACCAACTTGTTATAGATATAGTTCACTCTCTCAACTGAAGGTACCTGCGGTAGAATGTGTATCCAAGGGGAAAACATGGCAGAGGCAACAATTGCACTGGAAGTCGGCATAGAAGAAGATACTTCAAGTCTGGTCATCAATTGATGAAGGTGCTGGCACTTGTCAAAGGAAAGAGGAGTTGGAGCACTTGGTTCTTTGGAATTGGCTTGGTGGGCAAATGCTTGATTTCCACTCCGATTGACATTCCTTCCTCCTCCATGGAAATTTGCTAGACAACCATGCAACTTCCAACACTTGCCCTTGGTGACACGATCCCGACCACAATAATCACATTTAACTGGTGTACAGGAAGTATCACTTGTATAGGTCTGGTTGCCTCCTATACCAGCCACCGACACAAATCTTTCTGGCGTTTGAGGG
The DNA here is from genome assembly GCF_041222555.1 of Hakea prostrata. Lineage (NCBI taxonomy): Eukaryota > Viridiplantae > Streptophyta > Magnoliopsida > Proteales > Proteaceae > Hakea > Hakea prostrata. The sequence goes on from NC_142600.1 coordinate 29,456,643, forward strand.
TGCACCATTGCTGTTCGGCGGCTATCTCAGGGTCAACCATAGCATAAGCTTGTTCAAGGGATGGAAAAGGCTCCCATAAGAGGATCTGAGCCCATATATAATTATACTCACTATTCAATCCAGCCAAGAAATAATAAACCCGAAGTTTATCTTCCCACTTCTAATAGATAGCGACATTAGCAGCACATGTTAGAGTAAAGTGCCCATAGAAATCCAGGGTCTGATAATATCCATGAAGAGTAGTATAATACTGAGACAAAGTGAACTCCTTTTGTTGCAGCTGATGGACCTGGTGCCGAATCTCAAAACACTGTGCATCGTTTCCCACCTTTGATTTGATTCTTTGATAACCTTCCAAATCGTGGCAACATCTAGAACAAGGTAGCTCTTAGTGATACTTTGTTCAACGGAATTAAGAAGGAATCTCACAACCAAGCATTTGTCGGTCTCCAACTTGTCTTGTGTTGCACAATGAGAGGATGGCTTGACTGAAGTACCATAAAGGTGGTCCATGAGGCCATAAGCACCAACAGTAAGAGAAACAGATTGAGACCATTGCAAATAATTAGTCCCATTAAGTTTGACGGTGTTCATCTGGAATGGGGAGAAATTATGTTCCCGTGAAACTTGAGTTTCCTCCATTCCAAACATTCTAGAAGAGGCGGAGGTTACTGAATTGGCCATTGAATGGAATCACACAAAAAACTTATCTAAAAAATAAATCACAGCATCATTAGGTAAAAAGGAACCCTAGGCAGAAGAAAAAGTGCTCACCAGCAAGGGCAAAGAGCCATGGGTGAGGGAGAAAGGGTCTTAGAAGGTGAAAAAGAGGCAAGAAAGGAGAGTTGGCCTAAAGGCCTTATAGCAGGGCTACGATAGCTCTAGGGACCCTCGTTAGAGGTAGAGATGGCCCTTGTGGCTATCGTTTGGCTAACGAAAGGGTGGAAGGGTGTTTCGAATAGCCCATGAGGCCTTGTAAGAGGGAGGCAATGGCCCTAAAGGGGGTTAACAGGGGGTGGCAACATCCCTAGAAGTTTTGCAGGAGAGAGGCAAGACTCCTAGGAGTTATCATTGGTCTAAAGGGTGGCTAGCGGTAGTCCTAGAAGGGGAAATTGGGTTCTGGTGAGAGAGGAGAGAGAGGCGAAAGGGAAGAGAAGAGTGGCGGTGCTCAAGATGTTTTTCTTTTAGGGTTTCTCAAATCTGAAGATCAGATCTATGGTTCTGATACCATGTTGAATGATCTAAGAAATCCTGAATTATGTCTAAGTGATATAGCAGACCATTATTTATATTAGTAATATGCAAAGGAGAAAACAAATATTTCCAATGTGGGACTATTACAATAAAACATCCTAACTGATAATTTTATCCTTATGAATAATATTACTGCATGTCTGCATTACAAAAAAATAGAAATTTAGTACGAATATCAATTCAGCAATAAAAAAATATAAATAACATGCAAATTTTTATCTAAGGGCTTAAGAAGAACAAGTCAAATCAAACTTAGTCACTCCACACAACTAGTTAAGAGGAGGGGAGAGTAAGGCATTGCATTCATAGTAATTAAAAAAAAAATTAACAAGATTTTATAAGCTTTATTAATCCAATAAGGGCAAAATACATAAGCACTGTGAATCTCAACCAAGGTATTAAATTTCGTAAAATTTTGGCGAAAACAAAATGGCTAGCAAAAAAAATACAATATAATTTCGCAAAAATCTTGAAATTTTTGGTGAAATTTGAAAATTCCAATGGGTTGTACCATGCAGGGCTTATGGCTATGGATATGGAATTGGTGGAACATACGGTGGTTCATCCGCTAATTCCAGTAGCATGTTTGCTTATGGGTAAGGAGATGGATCAGGTGCATCATTTGTGGACTCCACATTTAGATATTAATGGGGGACAGAATAGAGAAGAGAGAAGGATAAAGAAGAAAGAGGGAAGAAGGAGAAATCTGAGAAGAATCAAGAAGAAGAAAAAAATAGGAGAGAGAGAGAGAGAGACAGAGAGAGGGGGGGGCTGCAAACGCACAAAGCTAAAGCTTCAATTCATATTTTTCTATTCCATCATCAATAAGCTGATTACAAGTGTTTAAATAATAAAAGAGACATACTTCAATACGAAAACAACTATAGTAGGACTCTTGGTAATTTAAATTAACAAAAAAAACTGATCATAGTAGGACTCTTAGGAGCTTAAAATTGACTAAAATTGATCTTAGATATCCCCCTAATTAAAAATATAATTACATAATTATCCCAATAAATAAATAACAAAATCTTAAATTATCTCTAAAACTCCCATGAAAACAGATCCTATTTTATCTCCTTGCAAGCTGGACTTTGGACCCACCAAATTTGAATTTATCTCCATGCAAGCTGGACTTGGGCCCACCAAATACGAAGAATGATCTCCTAGGGTACTGTTCACGTTACTGTAGCATGAGCAGTAACTTCTGGTTTTGGTTGTGCTGCATCAATTTCTCCCTCTCTTAAAAAAAACTCATCCTCGAGTTTTATAGAAAAAATCTATCTCACGATTGGCACCACAAAAAAAGGATTTGATAGGTTGTTGTAGCATTGTTCACAATTACTAAGAAAATAAATTAGGGGCAATAAAGAAAGGATGAAGAGTAGAAAGATCTCAAGGAGGAGAAGAAAACAAGGAAGAGAGAAAAGAAGGTTGAACAAACGATGAGATAAAGAAGAGATCTATTCAGGTTTGGGCTCTGATACCAATTAATGGGCGACGGAATAGAGAAGAAAGAAGGATAAAGAAGAAAGAGGGAAGAAGGAGAAATCTGAGAAGAATCAAGCTTGGAGAAGAGGAAGAGAGAGAAGAACACTTATAAGAAGAAGAAGAAGAAGAAGAAAAGAGGAGAGAGAGAGAGAGAGAGAGAGACAGAGAGAGGGGGGGCTGCTGCAAACGCACAAAGCTAAAGCTTCAATTCATATTTTTCTATTCCCATCATCAATAAGCTGATTACAAGTGTTCAAATTAAAAATCTAATTACATAATTATCCCAATAAATAAATAACAATCTTAAATTATCTCTAAAACTCCCATGAAAACAGATCCTATTTTATCTCCTTGCAAGCTGGACTTTGGACCCACCAAATTTGAATTTATCTCCATGCAAGCTGGACTTGGGCCCACCAAATACGAAGAAAGATCTCCTAGGGTACTATTCACGTTACTGTAGCATGAACAGTAACTTCTGGTTCTGGTTGTGTTGCATCAGATATCCATCAAGACCAAAAGAACTAGTGCCAATTTTGCAACCGGGTCACAGTCAATGATTATACAACACATTCCCTAGGATTGGATGTTGATGATGCTACCAATAGAAGGGTAGTGATGGACTATATAGATAACTTTATCCGTACCATTTCATGGCCTACTTATGTCCAATATTTAGAGGACTCCTCCATGACCCAAGGGATGGAGCCAGCCCGACACATACTTATATATTGAATTCTATTTCTTGTATTTGTTGTTGCATTTGAATGAAAATCTTAGTGTTTTCTTTCATAATATCCTTATCTACATTTGTCAAAACGCACGTTATAGACTTCGCGTTTCACCCACAAACAATCAAGTATGCGCCAATCAAGAACACCACTTAGGTTAGGTTTTAGGCAAAAACAACATTTCAATTGTATTGATTGGCCTCAAATTAGGATGGACAATCAAAACCAGCCCAAAAAAACACAAATAACCCACAGAAACATTGAGTCAAAATAAAATAAAAAAATTCAAAATTTTGCCGAAATTTCAGCAAGATTTCAGTTCATCTTGCCCTTGATCTCAATTCAAACCAAGATCAAATCCTACCTCAAGCACCACAAAATTAAAGTAACAAAACCAGAAATACTGTAACCAGCAGCAAGTAATAGCAAGTAATAGCAAGGCAGAAAAGTAACAACAAAGAAGACAACGAAAATAAGGAGGCAGGGCTATAGGCAGAAAAAGAGGTGGCTGCTGTAGGAGTGTGGGGAATAAAGGAGAAAAGGACAAGAAGAAAAACCAAAGGGATCGCAGAAAAATATTCCTACAGCAAGACTTACAACAGAGGGGAAAGAAACAGAGAATAAGACAGAATTTCTAGGCAAAAAGGGACTGCCATGGGGGTAAGGGGAGCAGTCAAAATGCGGTAAAAAAGGGAGAATAAAGAATCTAAATACAAGGGGGGGGGGAACTCTGTAGTGGGAATATGAGTAGGAGAACTAAAAATAAGGGAGAGAGGGGAGGGGAAATTAACAGCAGAAGTGGGATTGCCGTGAGGTCCTTTAGGAGAAAAGAAGAGCAAGAGAGAAGGAGAAAACCAGAAAAGTAAGGGACAGACAAAGGAGGAAGGGCAAAGAGGGATTTTTTTTTTTTTTTTTATAAGACTCAAAGAAGCAGCAATGGAGGAGATAACATACCTGCCAACGGAGAGGAAGAGGGGGGAGATTTCCGCCAGCGAGAGCGAGGAAGAGAGTTGAGTCGTTCACTTCTTTTTTTCTTTCCAATCTTTCATGATCGACCCTTGCTATTGGTTAGTAAAATAGAGGAAAGCTTTCCTAAAATAACTCTATGAATAAAGGAAAGAAAATACCCAACTAAACAAAATTGCATAACACCAAGATAAAAATTAATAATAATAAATAAAATAAAATAAAAAAGAACTCTCTAAATTACCCTTACAATAAATACTCATACTAATGTAACAAAAAGAAAAGGATGTGGCGTCAACCACAATCCTAAGGGTCCAAATGACACCCTTTCTAGTAGATATATTTTTACACCTTGCCAAACCAAGCTGAAAGGTTCGGTCATCTCTGTCTCTAGTAATAACCAAATGATGAGTGGACGTGTGATGTCCCCATCAGAGTGGCATCACGTTCTGCCCATAATCAGCACTTTCTGTTTCCAATGAAAGATTACTGGATAGTGAAAAGGCAGCGGAGAAGGTCTGGCAGCTTTAAAAGTGGAAGAGAAATTCATAAGGGAGAAGTCCAAGGTGCAGTGGCTTTGGCTTGGTAATGGCTATAATGGCTTCTACCTTGAAGCAGCAAGCATAAACAATATCAAAACTGTTAGGAAGGGCAAAATTGGAAGAAAAGAGAACCATCGTAATGGTAACATAGGCAAATCTGAGTCCTAGATTGTATTAGATTAGGAGTTCTATTCATACTTAAAAATTCTACAATGATTCCTATTAGGAATCCTATTGTAAACAGCTTAGTAAATAAGAGAGTTGTAAAGAGGAGAGCTCATGATTCTCACTTTGAGCCTCCACACCAAGCCTACGACTTATCTTCTTATTTCTCTCTTCTCTCTCTCTAAGATTCACATGGTATCAGAGCCGTAGGTCCTCTATAATACCTTTAGTTCAAAACTTTCGAAGTTCAGAAACATTCCTGTTATCTTGAAAAACCATTGCTGCAAGTTTGAAGGCCTCCTTGGTGTCGATTCATAGGGCAGCAGCACCTAATGCTGCATTCTCTGGACTGAAGATTCTACAAGATAAAGAAGCTCTAAAGCTTCTGTTTTGGATTGAAGAATGGTTGCACAACTTCTAGTTTTTTATCTCTAAAAGGTTAGTACCTCATTCAAATACTTGTTGATTGTTATCTTGAGTTTTTGCTGCTGCAATATTGATCTTTGTAGTATTGATTGAGTGTCTTGCTCATAGCCTTCTGTTTTCTGAGTTGATCTTTGCTTCATCAAAACCTTTTTCTTTGTCGCCTGAAGGAAAACGTAGAAGTTGTGCAACTTCTATCGTTTTTGGGATTTTTAATTTTTTTTGGAGAAGAATGGTTCGGTTGGGATATTTTGAGAAGAATGGATCAGTTCTGCTAAGGGTCTGATTCTGTTGAATTAACTAAAGGTCGTTCTGTGTTTTGTTCAATTTCTAGTTCAATCCCTGATTCTGTTTCCTGATTCAATTCCTGGTTCAATCCCTGATTCTGTTTTCTGTTCAATTCTTGATTCTGTTCCCTAATTCAGATTCTGGTACAGTTGAGGAATATTCCTGATCTTGAGTCAAAAAAAGAAGGGGAAAAAAAGTATTTTCTGTTATTCAGGAATAATTTTTGGTAATGGCAGAAACTTCATCTGGTAGAGGCGACAATACCATGACTGAAATTATTTCAACATCTTCCCATCGATTGACTGAGAAGGAACTGGAGGGCATATCGAATTTTCACCAAGGGGGAGCTATCGTTAGAGTTGTTCTTATTGGACGGGGACAAATAGGTCATTTGACTAAGACTGCACCTAAAGATGATGATACTTGGGCAATTACTGATGCCCGTATACTTGGGAAGATGTTTAATTCTTTGGACGAAAATATTGTTGATTTGGTTACTCATTTTCAAACTGTGAAGGACTTATGGGAGTATTTGATGTGTTGTATTCTAGTTAGAATAATTAGGCTAGAGTCTATGAATTGTCCCAGGAATTTTATCAAGTAGATAGGATAGATAGAGATATTACCCAATATTTTGCAGATTCTAGAAGAATGTATGAAGAACTAAACTCTATTCTATCTTTCTCCTTTAATTTCAAAACTATGGAAAATCAAAGAAAGCAATTAACTGTTATGAGTTTCTTAGGAGGTCATGAAAAGGAGTTAGAGGTGGTTAAAGCACATATTCTGGGTAGTGATCTTGTACCTACTTTAGCTTACACCTTTTTGAGAGTTCTTTGGGTTGCAAGGAAGAGTACCACTAACTTTACAAAAAATTCAGCTTTGGCAACAATTTCCTGCGGCACTTTTGTTGGACAGACCCTTAGCAGACAGAGTACAAGACAAAATCGAGGAAATAATGCTGAAAAAAATCTGAGTTCACACAACTTTACTAATGCCTAACGGTACAAGACAAGTTAAGACTTGTCATCATTGTGGTCGTCCAGACATATTCAATGATTTTGTTGGAAACTCATCAGAAGCCCCCAACCATTCCAAATGCAGCCACTACCTCTTAACCAGCCTCTACAACCACTGAAGTTCAACCTGACGGTAAGACTATAAAGATGATTGAGGAAGATCATACTTGTTTCATTCAGTTCTAGGTCGGTCAACATCAATTCACCACTGTCACACTTGTTCAGACAAGTAATGCTACAGCTTGCCTTTCGATCACATCTCGCCCTAGGATCATTGATTCAAGATTTTCTGATCATATGACCGAGGCTATAGGTATATTTTCCTCTTTTGTTCATCAACCTCTTTGGTTACACTTGTTGATGATTCCCATACCAAAGTTAAAGGAATGGGTATTGTTCAACTCACTCCATCAAATACCCTACCCTCAGTTCTTTACATACCTAATTTGCCTTTTAACTTATTATTTATTCATAAATTTTCTTCCACTAATAACTATTTTATAACACTCTTTCCTGGCTATTGTCTATTTCAGGATCTTATAACGAAGAAGACACTTATAGAGGCCGTATTTCAGGGGGGTTGTATTTGTTTGAGGAGATATCCTCTACTGCTTGTTCTAGTATTTCCATCCCCCATCAAATACACTATTGGTTACGACATCCCTCTTTGGAAAACTTAAAATTAGCAGATAAATGTTTTCATTTTCTTTCTAGTTTGGACTATGATGCTTGTCAATTTGAAAAACTTCATCATGTGAGTTTTCCACCCTCCTTTCTCTTTGGTTCATTCTAATGTGTGGGGACCTTGTCCTATCACTTCTGTTTTAAGTTACAAATACTTTGTTACATTTGTGGACGACTTTTCAAGAGTCACTTGGCTTTATTTGATGAAAAATCGTTCATAATTATTTGACATATTTTGCAATTTTGTTATTGAAATTCATACTCAATTTGCTAAAGAATATTTCCCTGGTGCCCTTGTAAATTTATGGCTTTTAATGGAATTCTTCATCAATCCTCCTATGTTGATACTCCTCAACAAAATGGGGTTGCAAAAAGAAAACTTAAAACACTTATTGGAGGTCTCCCGTTCTCTTTTATTTGAGAAGGTTCCCAAATCCTATTAGGATGATGTTGTTTTGACTGCATGTTATGTTATTAATAGGATGTCTTTGTCTGTATTACAAGGTGGCATCCCTCATTCTCTGTTATTTCCTCCATACTCCTTATTTGCTTTGCCTCCTCGCATATTCGATAGTGTATGTTTCCTTCATGATCATCGCCTTGGAATTTCTAAACTTGATCCTCGTGCTCTTAAGTGTATGTTTGTTGGGTACTCTCGGACCTAAAAGGGACACCGTTGTTATTCTTTTGACTTATGGAAATATTTTGTTGGTGCAATATATCATTTTTTAAGTCCACTCCTTTTTATACTAAGACAGTTAGATTAACTAACCCATGTGATGATCTCTCTATTATTCAAAGTGTTTTTTCACAGGGTACAATTCCTTCACCTCCATCTCCGTTGGCCATCACTAAAGTGTATATGCACAATCCAAGACCACTTGCTCCCCCCTTACACCTGCAGTTTCTACCTCTATATTGACTTCATCTGCCGATCTTGAGGACGTTCTTACCACATTTGACCTTGATATTCTCATTGCCCTTCGGAGAGCTACTCGTTGTTGTGTTCAATATCCCATCTATAATTTCATTTCTTATTCTGCTTTATCCCCTGGTTTTTTGCTGCTTTATCTACTATTAAGATTTATCCTATTCCTAAAAATGTTCTTAAAGCCTTTTCTGATCCTCGGTGGGCCAATGCAATGAAAGAAGAATTATAGGCCTTAGCAGACAATCAGACTTAGGATCTTATTCCTCTACCCTCAAGAAAGATTGCTATTGGTTGTTGGAGGATATTCACTATAAAAGTTAATCCTAATGATTCTTTAACTTGCTTAAAAGCTCGTCTCGTAGCAAAGGGATATGTTCAAGTATGAAGTAGATTATGTAGACACTTTTTTTCCTGTTGCCAAGCTTACATCCACTCGCATTTTGATCTCTCTTGCCGTTACCTACCAATGGTCCTTGTTTCAGTTGGATGTAAAGAATGCATTCCTTCATGGAGATTCGAATAAGGAACTGTATATGGAGCAACCGCCTGGGTTTGTTGCTCAGGGGGAAAAGGGTATGGTTTATCGCCTCCACAAATCATTATATGGTCTTAAGCAATCACCTCAAGCATAGTTTGGATGATTCACTTCTATTGTAATAGAATCTGAGATGACACGCCGTGAGAGTGATCACCCTGTATTCTTTAGAAACTCTGATGTAGGCAGAATCTTTCTCGTGGTTTATGTTGATGATATTGTCATTATAGGAGATGATACTTCAAGAATTGATAGGTTAAAGATCTATTTATAAAAGAAATTTCAAACCAAAGACTTGGCAAGTTAAATATTTTCTAGGAGTTGAAGTCGCCCAATCAACAATCGGCATCTTCTTGTCTCAATGGAAGTATGCACTTGATTTACTCTTTGAAAGAGGAATGTTGGGATCAAAACCCCTAGACACTCCGACGAAAACACAATTTAAAGTTAATGACAAAAGATGGAACCATTCTTGATGATTCAGAGAAGTACAAAAGACTTGTAGGGAATCTGAATTATCTGATTATGACTCGACCTGACATTGCCTTTCCTATCAGTGTTGTGAGTCAATTTTTGCCTGCCCCACAAACAACACATAGGGATGCAATCATTCGAATTCTGAGGTATCTTAAGAAAGCAACAGGACGTGCACTTCTTTACTCTAATCATGGTTAGAGGAATGTTGAAGGATTCTCCTGATCCGACTGGGCTGGATATAGACTATTGTACATTTGTTAGAGGAAATATTGTGTCATTGGAGAGTAAGAAACAAACTGTGGTAGCAAGGTTAGGCAAAAATATGAGTACCATGCTATGGCACATGCCACATATGAGATGGTATGGATAAAACAATTACTCTAAGAGTTAGGATTTGTTGATAACTCACCAATGAAGTTGTGATGCGACAACCAAGTTGCTATCTATAGAATCCAATCCAATCTTTCATCAACATACCAAGCATATTCAAGTTGCTTGTCACTTTGTTTGTGAGAAGTTATAACAAAGCATAATATTCCCCAAACACATGCATACTAGAGAGCAACTAGCAATTTGTTCACCATAGCTTTAGGGAATGCAAGGGTTGAATATATTTGTAACAAGTTGGGCACGAATAATATATATATGCTCCAGCTTGAGGGGGAGTGTTAGGAAGGGCAAAATTGGAAGAAAAGAGAACCATCATGAGTTAGCAGAAGGCACTAACTCATAATGGGATAATGGGAAAATAGGCAAATCTGAGAGTCCTAGATTGCATTAGATTAGGAGCTCTATTCATACTTAAATTCTATGATGATTCCTATTGAGAATCCTATTGTAATCAGCTTATAAATAAGAGAGTTTTAAAGAGGAGAGCTCACAATTCTCACTTTAAGCCTCCACACCAAGCCTACGAGCCATCTTCTTTTTATTTCTCTCTTTTCTCTCTAAAATTCACAGAAACCTTATATTGAAGATAAAAATTCAGCAAGTTGAATCTATTGATGATCAAGCTGAGATAAAAAGGAGGGAAGTGAGTTCTTTTCCAGCCTCTTTAGGAAGAACAAAGTAGCTGGTGGAAGCTGCCCATCAAATCCACTAAAAGGGAGGCTTTCAGGTACACAACAATCTTGGTTGGAAGAGGCCATATGGGAGGAGATAGAGAGGGTTATGTTTGGAATGAAGGTAGTTCTCTGAATAGTCGGTTATGCCTAGATCCATTAATGCTACATTTGCCACTTTGTATCCAAAAGTTGGTGTTGGATTCTATTAGGAGTTCAATTAGAGTTTGTATAGGAGTTAAATTAGAGTTTGTATTCATGTAAAATTCTATTCCTTGTAATAGTATACTTTCCACTTAATTATAAATAGAGGGATTGAGATCATTGATCAATAAGCCATTATACCAATATCGTGTTTCTCAACATGGCATCAGAGCCTAAGTTCGATTAGGGAAGGGAAGAGAAAGAAAAAAATTCTCGCTGAGGAAGACCTACCTCCATTGCCGAGACATCTCTCCAAATCCCATCGCCTCTGCTTCCGATTAGGGTTGAAACGGAGCCGTGCGAGTTCAAATCGTTCGTTGTTGAGTTTGTGAGTTACAACGAGCATCTTCGACTCTGCTGCTTTCGGTGATTTGAGAAAGTTTTTCAGATTCGTTGTTGAGTTCGTGAGTTACAACGAGCATCTTCGACTTTGCTTTCGGTGATTTGAGAAATTTTTTCAAATTCCATCTTCTTCAACAAGAAGGGGAAAAAAACTGCAACTTCCGCCATCACGCCTAAATTGCAACTTCCGCCATCAGACTCTGCTTCCATCGCCTCACTCGACTCGCCTACTTCCATCGCCATCACATCGCCAACTTCCATCCCCTCGACTTCCGTTGCCAAGTTGCCTATGCGCATACTTTCATGCCCAAACGCCATCGTTTTTCATATCTCTCCTCATGAAATAGACCAGAACCAGACCAGATTTTGTCTCTGGTTCTATTAGCCAAAAAACCAGTAGACCAGACCAGACCATCCCCATCCTTTGACCAAACCATATTTTGATGTCCCAAGGGTTGGTTTATTTGTAGTTTCTTTCATAATTTTTTGCACTTTTATAAAAATATAGAAAAATAAAAATAAAAAATAAAAATAAAATAAGTATTCCTTATATGTATTTTTGAATTGTTTGGGTTGTTCAACTATTGCATTCTGCGACGTTCTATTACTTCGAAAGGGTGAAGACAGAAGAACAACAAACAATTTTGTTAACATGACAACTATTGATAGTACTCCTGCTCCCACTGGCTCCGAACATTACCCCACTCTTCATTCTCTTTCGGTGAGATTTGATGGAACAAATTATGTGATCTGGTCTCGCTCTGCTTACCTGACTATTGCTGGAAGAGGACTAGATGGACACATTACGGGCACAACTATCAAACCTACTACCGTAGGTGTTTTACAGGATAAATAGATATCAAATGACTCTTTTATTATGTCATTTCTTTTGAATTCCATGCATCCAAATATTGCCCAGGGTTACCTATTACTTGATACTACAGCCCAAATCTGGAAGGCTACTACTGAAAACTATGGACAGTTGGGGAATGATGCACAGGTTTATGAGTTACGAAAGAAGCTTCATGAGACTACCCAAAAGGAACTGACTGTGGCCCACTATTATGCTGAGTTGCGCTCTCTTTGGCAGGAGTTGGATCATTATGGGGATTATCATCCCACTAACCCAGATGATGTGACTACTTATAAGAAGCACATTGATAAGATTCGGGTATATGACTTCTTAGCAAGTTTGAATGTGGAGTACGATCATATAAGAGTGCAAGTCTTAAGTCGTTCTTTCCTACACTAAAACAGTCTTATGCTCTTGTTCAGTGTGAGGAAAGTCGTGGATTAGCCATGCTTCATACTCCTATTATGGAGAAATCAGCCTTACAGTCCGTTCGCACTAAATTTGATCCGGCTAAGGAGATTGTCAAGTGTGAGCATTGTCACAAACCATATCATACCAAGGAAAATTGTTGGAAACTGCATGGGAAGCCTGCTGATTTTGAGCAAAAACGAGCACAAAGAAAGGGAAAACCAAAGGCTAATCTCTCTGAGACAGTTTCCACCACACCCTCTACAGACGTTGGTTTTTCACAAGAGGAGTTCGTTACTTTGCGACGTATTCTACAGTCTTCTACTGCCAGTACAGCCTCGAACACTGCTTCCTCTACTACCCATATCAACTCCTACCTTGCTACATCAGGTAAAACTTTTACAGGCTTTCAAGCTTCTTCAGTTTCTACTCCTTGGATCATTGATACAGGAGCCACAGATCATATGACAGTTTTATCCACCTCTTTCTTACAATATTCTCCAACTTCTGGAAAGGATAAAGTTCGAATTGCTGATGGCTCCTATTCTTCCATTGTTGGAAAAGGGACCATTCAGCATTCTCCATCACTTTCTTTGTCTAAAGTTTTAAATGTTTCCTCTTTCTCTACTAACTTACTCTCTATCAATAGTCTTACACATAACTTGAATTGTAAAGTGATTTTTTCCCCATCTGTGTCTTCCAGGATCTAGTCACGGGGAAGGAGATTGGACATGGTAAACTAGACAATGGACTTTATTTGCTCGAGCCGATTGGAGAATCTGCATATGCTTTGACTACATCTTCTAATCCGGTCCATTCGATAATATTAGACCTTCATCAGTGGCACCGTATGCTGGGTCACCCCCCTCTAGGAACTCTTAAGAAAATATTTCCTGATTTGGTTTCTTCTTGTAATGAGGATAATTTTTTTTGTGAAGCCTACATTTTTGCAAACAGACTCATTCTACTTATTTACCTTCTCTTCATAATAGAAAACCTATTCCTTTTATGCTAATTCATACTGATGTGTGGGGTCCCTGCCGACGTGTGTATATTAATGGCCATAGGTACTTTGTTACTTTTATTGATTCTCACTCTCGTTCTACATGGATTTATCTTTTTAAACAAAAAAATGAGGTTTTCCGATGTTTTCGTGATTTTCATAATATGATTAAAACTCAATTCAATGCCACTGTGAAGATTCTTCGCAGTGACAATGGCACAGAGTATATTATGGTGAATTTCAAAGACATCTCTCTGACTCTGGCATAATACATCAGACCACTTGTGTTGATACGGCTGCCCAAAATGGGGTTGCCGAAAGGAAGAATCAGCATCTCTTAGAGATAGCCCGTTCCATTATGATTGCTATGAATGTACCTGACCAATACTGGAGTGATGCTATACTCACTGCTTCTTACCTTATGAATAGGATGCCCAGTAGGATACTTGGTTTTAAATGTCCTAATGAGATTCTTCAAGGAGCCTCTTCTTTTGTTATTCCCCCAAAGGTTTTTGGATGCGTGTGTTATGCCAGAATCACAGCCCACCAGAGTAAGCTGGCTCACCACGGCCTATGCTATATATTTTTGGGGTATTCTGCTACTCAAAAAGGGTACAAATGTTATCATCCTCCTTCCAGGAAAACCATTGTATCCATGGATGTAATTCCTCATGAGTTTTGCCGTTACTATACACCTCTCCAGGGGGAGAGTCCTAGAGGAAAGGTGTTCTTTCCGACTCTAGATCTTCCTATCACACATTCACACACCAACACAACTTAAGAGTCCCAAAAGAGTTTCCTGACCAGGGGGAGACTTCGGCCAGTATACCTGAGGACTCTAATCCTCCCCCTTCGATTTCTGAACCATGTGAAGAACCTAGCCAGGGGGAGACCACTCCTGTGAGACACTGTTGGGGTCTTTCAAAACCAGATTGACCATAATAAGGAGGTATAGACTTATCAGAGGAAGAAATAAATCAGCTAAAGCAGGTGGAGAAAGGTGATACGTTACCACTTCAGTCTCCTACTCCGAATCAGATTCTACCTGTTCCCCTTAAGGTATCTTCTTCTGATCTTCCTATTGGTGTTAGAAAAGGGGTCAGATCTTGTACTCAACATCCCATAGCTAAATATGTTTCTTATAACTCTTTGTCTGACTCCTACCATGCTTTTATATCCTCTTTGTCATCTGTATCTGTTCCTAAAAGTTGCCAAGAAGCCCATGCTGATAAAAGATGGAAGGCAGCTATGGTAGAGGAAATGCAGGCAATGAAGAAAAATGACACTTGGGAGCTAGTTACACTTCCTCCAGGAAAAACCCCAGTGGGCTGCAAATGGGTATTGTGGTTAAACAAAATATGGATGGATCAGTCAACAAGTTGAAAGCTAGACTAGTTGCAAAGGGGTTTACCCAAACCTATGGGATTGATTATCAGGAGACCTTTGACCTTGTTGCGAAACTAAACACTGTTAGAGTTCTGTTGTCTGTAGTTGTGAACAAAGACTGGAACTTGCACCAACTAGACGTAAAGAATGCCTTCTTACATGGGGAGTTAGCAAAAGAGGTCTATATGGAAATCTCACATGGTTTCTCCGATGACAATACAACAGGGAAAGTTTGTCGGTTGAAGATGTCAATTTATGGGTTAAAACAATCTCCTAGATGCTGGTTTGGACGCCTCCTGAAGGCAATGACTTCTATTGGGTACAAGCAAAACGATGCTAATCATACACTATTTGTCAAGAAGTCAGGTACTAACATCACACTTCTCATTGTCTATGTAGACGATATTGTCATCACAAGGAATGATGGTGTAGAAATTCAAAAGTTGAAGGACTTTCTTGGTAGAGAGTTTGAAATTAAAGATCTAGGGAAGTCATAGTATTTCTTAAGGATTGAGGTGGCTCGATCAAAGAAAGGTATATTCCTATCCCAAAGAAAGTATGTCCTAGATCTATTATCAAAAGTGGGAATGTTGGGGTGTAAAGCAATTGATACCCCTATTGAAGCTAGAGCTAAACTTAAAGAAAAAGAGGGAGAACCAATGGACAAAGGAAGATACCAAAGGCTGGTAGGGAAGCTTATTTACTTGTCCCACACCAGGCCAGACATCGCTTATGCTATAGGTATAGTGAGCCTATTTAGCTCATATGAAGGTTGTTATCAGAATACTACAATATTTGAAGGGAACTCTTGGAAAAGGAATACTTGTGTCACCCACTGATAATCTAAAAGTAAAAGCATACACTGATGCAGACTGGGCTGGATCTCCAGACAGGAAGTCAATTTCAGTTACTGTACCTTTGTTGGAGGTAATCTAGTTACTTGGAGAAGTAAGAAACAGAATGTGGTAGCTTTATCTAGTACCGAACCTTAATATAGAGCTATGGTTCATGGAGTTTGTGAGCTACTATGGTTGAAAGGCTGGCTGCAAGATATTGGAGTCCAAGTTCCAAACCCTATGATGTTATATCGTGACAACAAGGCTGCTATTAGTATTGCTAATAATCCGGTGCAACATGATCGAACTAAGCACATTAAAATTGACGGGTTTTTTGTCAAAGGAAAGTTGGAACAAGGGCTTATTTGCATGCCTTTTGTAAGATTTGGAGACCAAGTAGCAGATGTTTTCGCTAAGGGTTTGAAAGAAAGAGATTTCCTTCCTATTGTAGGCAAGTTGGGCATGACTAATATCTATGCCTCAACTTGAGGGGGAGTGTTGGATTCTATTAGGAGTTCAATTAGAGTTTGTATTCATGTAAAATTCTATTCCTTGTAATAGTATACTTTTCACTTAATTATAAATAGAAAGCTTAAGATCATTGATCAATAAGCCATTCTACCAATATCGTGTTTCTCAACAGTTGGAGAGGTGGGCACCTTTTGTCGTGTATAGACCTCTATTGCTTTATGCAATCTGATATATAAAATCATCACAAAAATTTTGACTAATAGGCTTCAGTAGGTGGAAGGAGACTTGGAAAGCAAAAACTAGTATGCTTTTATAAAAGGAAGATCAATTGTGGACAACATTCTTGTTTGCCAAGACATTGTGAGGAGGATTGAACAAAAAGCAGCATCCCATCAGCTGTCTTGAAGATATATCAGCATAAAGCCTATGATTCTCTAAGTAGGAGGTTTTTGTTTGAAGTTATGGAGAGATTGGGGTTCCCTGATAATTTCTTTATGTAGGTGAAAACATGTATAATGACACCTATATTCTCCACTCTTATCAATGGAAGTCCTACATGCTATTTTCCTGGAGGAAGGGGTATAGGGGAAGGGACTTCTCTATAGTCTACTTGTTCACTTTAGCCATTGAGGCTTTTTTTAGGTATTATAAGGAAGTTTGATATAGAAGGTCAGATCAAATTACTACCTAGATGCAAGGGAACCATGAACCTCACTTGATGTTAGCGGATGACTAGTTGATCTTTGTGAGGAAAAATCGAGACTCAATCATGGCCAACATAGGGGCTCTAATTGAGTTTGCTACCTTCTCCAGTTTGCATCCCAATAGGACTAAGTACTCTGTTATCATAGGGCTTACCTAGAATAACAAACTACCACTTGGAGTTAATGGGTCTTTCAAAAACCAAGTTGCCTATTAGGTATTTTGGTGTACCTTTGTTTGAGGTAAACTTTCTAGTGGAGACTGCACAACCATCATTGGCATGCCGTGGAGGTTAGAGGGATGGAAGGCGAGGCTGCCTGCTGTTAACCGTTTCTAGGGGCTGCATAGGGCCAATGGTTCCCCAAAACCTATGGCCCCTAATTAATCAAGGGGATTTTTGGTCATTTTTGAAATTTCCGTGGGGTTAGGTAGGGTGCCAATGAATCCAGAAAAGTGTCAAGACCCTACATCTGTGTTTATTTTCTCATTTGAGACATTATATAGTGTTTTATTGAAGAGTCCTTGTCTAGGTGTGATTCCTAGTTTGTATTGGAATCCCTTAATGATAGTCTACTTTTGTTAGAACTCCATATCTACTCTTAGAATCCAAATTGGATCTCTAGAGTAAAATGATAGAGTCCTTGTTTATGTGAGAGTCATTAATAAGTTAGTCATACTTAGATTTAGGGTTCTAATTTAAAGTCCAATAGGTTTCCTAGTTTGAGTCCTAGTTTGTTTCTTTTTGAGGCTATAAATAAAGCCTCCATTCCCTACAACTGACAAGTTGAATTGATTAATAAAATACTGATTGAGAGTTTGGAGGAAGAGAAGTCATGGGTTTCCTTTGGGGAGGCCTGCGGCAGCCTTAAAGTGGTACTTTCAGCCATTGTCTTCAAGCTCCAACAAATTTCAGCAATCATTCAACAACTCCAGAAGCCATTAGCAATCTCCAAGTATGCAAACATCATCCCATCCCCTCCTTAACCCTCTCCCCCATCTCCTAACCTACCCTCAAGCTCCCCCACCCCTTCTTCCTGTGACAGTAGCATATCCTCTCCCCCTTCAGCCCTAGATTCCCTAAACCTCTTACCCCATCACTTCTCCTATCGGATCGCACCCTTCCCTTCCTCTTATCCCTATTTTTAGTTTCATCAAAAGGCTCATCCATTAGGTTTCAAATTTTTTGTAATTGATCTTCAACCTCTAGAAACCCTAGATACTAGTCTTACTAGAAACCCTATCAGTCCCGAATTCCCCAACCAAACTTCAAACCCCCTTTAGGATTACGATATCCCACTCCTATTCTACCACTCCCTAACCCTATTTGACTTTCCTAAGAGTCCTAGCCCATGTAGGATACTTCAAATTAAGCCAAAACCCATCAGGATCAACCTGAAATTATAAGACATTAACAACAGCCCCTTCCCTGTTCAACTGAACCCTGAGACCTTAATCCTACACCCTAACTTCAATTTTCAGATCTGGAATTACATTACAGCAGCAGCCAAAACCTTAGAACCCTCTGATTCAGCCTTAAAACCCGTTAAACCTAAACCTAAACTCAATACCAGACCTGAAACTACAGTTACAGCATAATATTAAACCTAAAAACCAAGTTCCTTTCATCCTAAGCCTGGCCGAAACCTTCTAGCCATAACCCTAACATTTGCAAACCCTAATTCCTTCAAGAATCCTTCAATTAAAGGCACCTACAGCCCTAGAAGGTTGCTGGTTCCCTGAGAGAGGATCCTGGAGTGAGTCCAATTCTACGGCAACAATCCAACAAGCTAAACCTTAGAACCTGGTTCACATCACCGCTCTCTTATGCAGGAAGGCTGCAACTACTATCATCAGACTTACATGGATGCTACATCTATAGATCTGGAATTTTTTCCCGTCGGTGAACATGGTAACAAAGCTGGAGCCCATCTTTCCAAACTTCCTGTGGACTGGCCCTTCACAGGAAAGGAAAGCATCTTTTGGCTTGGGAGGCACTATGACCAAAGCAGGAGGGAGAGCTAGGGATTCACCGCATCAAAGAAATGAATATAGCAGCAACCTTTAGGCAGATATGGTGGATTGCTTCAGAAAAAAGACAGCATTTGGGTCCATTAGGTGTATGGTGACTATCTTAAATAGGATTCCATTTGAACAAATGCAACCTACCCAGGATTGCTCATAGGTTTGGAGGAGGGTGCTGAAATACAAAGATAAGACATAACCCTTGCCCCTTGGTCCATAGTCTCAATAAATGGAAAGAGGACTTGAATGTGGCTGGATAAATGACATCCTAGTGGTGCATTGCTTAACAGATATGGGAACGTAATCAGATTTGATGTAGGCTCTAAAAAAATGGAGTCGGTGGAAAACTTCCTCACTAACAATGAGTGGAGAAATTGCACAAGGCGATTGGCTAATCTAAGAGTTTATGGAGGGAATTATATTTAGTGGAGAGGCTCCATCAGAAAAAATCTGACTTAGTGGTGTGGAAGAAGAAAGCTACAGGTACTTTCACTACCACGTCAGCTTGGGAACTCATCTGACAAAGAGCACAGGAGAGTGACCGGTGGAGAGCAGTGTGATTTGCAGATAATATTTCTAACACTCCTTTACAGCTTGGAGGAGTTTTAGGGATGCCCTACCTACTAAAGAGAATTTGGCCAGAAGGAAAGTCCTTGTGCAACAGAACTATTGTTTATGTTGGGTAGGAGGAGAACAGAAAGCAAGGATCATCTCTTTTTCAACTGTACTTTTAGTACCTTGGTATGGAGCTGCATCTTCATTAAGCTTACAAGTACTAGAAGGGCAATGCTACAGATACATATGGCAGACCTTTGGGTAACAAATGTGGTCAGCCCAAAGAAGAAAATTGGAGTGGTAGCAAGGCCAGTTTTTTGTGCAACAATTCAGCATCTTGGGACTGAAAGGAATCACCGGGTATTCAGAAATAAAGCTAGAACAAAGGACAAGTGGTGGCAGCCATAGATGGGGATGTATGCTTAAGTTTGGGGCTATTCATTTTGCTTGGGAAAGAAATGTTCAGGCTAGTTATATTGCTGATAAATGGAATATTCAAGTTTAAAGGAGCATCAAAGTGCCTAAAGCGTCTTCTTGGATCAAGCCTCCTTCCGCATAAGATAGTGTTGCATTGTGATGGAGCTCTCACTAAATCCACAGCCACCTTTGGAAGAGTAGTCAGATAAGCAACTTGAAGACCTCTAATAGCTTTTGCAGGAAATGGGTAAGAGCTGGCGGTCTTATCAACGGAAATGCAAGCCATTTTGAGAGCTTTGCCAATCTGTCTTCAACAGGGGTTCAGAAGTATGTCTGTTAGATGATCAAAAGTTGCAACAGATATAATCAATGACTTGGGGGCTGTTGAAATTGCAGGGCTATATGAAAGGAAAAATTCTGCAGCTGTAGCATTGCTACATGACAAGGAACTTCAGCATGTTTGGACAGAACATAACCAACCAGCAGACTACATGGCAGGAATATAGACAGGACCAACTCATTTGCAATGGGAACCTCATGAGTTCTCTGGAAAGCTTGAGGAGTTAATTAAGAAAGATGCAGAAGCATTTATTTATTAGACGATAATTGGGCTTGTTTTCCTACTCTGGATACCGGTCAGGAGGGTATACCTTCCGTGATAGGATTTTCCTCCCTCCCACTTTTAGGGGGTTCTAGGAGAATGCCTGAAGTGTAAGTTGTTCATTAACACAAAGTATTTACCAAAAGAAAAAGTATCCATAGGGATAAGGGAGACTTTCCAGCCAGGTTTCCACAAGTTTTGGTGTGGGTTGGAGCAACTTATATAGGGTAGAGGTTAAAACCAAAGAAATATGGTCAAAACCTGTGAAATACAATAGAAACCATGTATTGTTTAGTGTATCAGCTTACCTAGTTTTGAATATCTAGGTAACCGAGATCTGGAACCATGTTTGCAAGGCACAAACAATTCAAGTAATAATAGAAATCTAGTGCAGAAAAACTGCAGAAGAGAGAAAGAATCGAAATGAATAAATAGAGATACACCTTAAACATACTAATAAAATGCTAAGATCACAAATTCTACCAAGCCACAAAAATGGCCTCGAGAAGCAAAAGGAATAAAATGTCATAATTGATTGCCAACTCCACAGCATACATTGACTACATAGAAACATAGTGCTCAACAGATTGACTGGATAAATGAATTACACAAAAATGACAGTACTGAAACACAAAACGAAAGCTGAATGAAACCACTGGCATGCTCAGTCTCAGGAAGATGTACCTTTTCTGTCAAATCTAGAGCACCACTAATAATAGTTGTCTCGTCATGAGTCAGTTCACCACCCTTACCTGCCTATAATGGGGAAAGAAACAATTAAACCGATAAAGATTAAAGGATCTTCAGACATATTTCAACGTTGCTGAAATTTCTTGATAGTATAAAAAGATGGCCTGCACTTCTAACTCTAGTCATGCCTACCTCTTGGCCATGAATAGAAACAAGAGCTTTCAATTGAGCCCTTCTAAACAGTGCTTCACTATGTCCCAGTACCCAATCCAAGACCTGAGAAGCATTACCCAAGGTTAGGGAAACAAAAAACCTGTGCTAATTTATTATTGTAAGATATACATATCACAAGAGAGCGGGCCTTGGTGCAATGGTAGTTGCTCCATCGTGACCAGGTGTGTTCATGGGTTCGAGTCTGAGAACAGCCTCTCTGCCAAAGCAGGGGTAAGGCGGTACATGCTGTACATTGTGACTCTCCTTAGAACCCATAGAGGCCGAAGCCTTGTGCTGGCTACAACCTTATCGCATAAACATTTACCAACTGAGCAATATGGAAGTAGCAAAAGCATTAGAGGATACTTTAAAATCTAAAGGTTATCTATACAAGCATAAAGCCAAACAGCTAGTAACAGATTCTCACGCAAGATAAACCATCCACTAATAGTAATGGAAACATACATAGAGAATTTGTGAATAATTTGGCAAAAGTCTAGATCTGAATAATCCAGCTGAATTTAAATTTAGACTGAAAGATCCAAGAAACTGGCTTCTTTGAAAGTTAGAATATTTTCAAAACCTCAACAAAGAAATTTTTACACAAGGGCTGCCTCTTTTGATCACTTATTTTTGAAATATAAATGTTCAATAATTTAACTGTACTAATCAATTGTCAAATTTTTCTGCACTCCAAATCGCTGGATTCACGATATTGTCAAACGAGGAATCAAACAAAATTTACATTCTTTGAGTTTCAAATCATCCCACGTCTAAATTCGCAGTGCATGACACTAAAATCACAAAGTAGATTGCAGATTACCTTCCCAACAGGATAAGCAATTGGATAGCATACTATCATCAAAATACGCACAAGCCATGCAAAATTTGCACCTACAGCAAGTCCATATCTTGTGCATATTGCTTGGGGGATAACCTGGAAGACAATGTCAGAAAGAAATTTCCATTTCTATTTAAAGCAATCCTTTCCTTTTCCTGTAAATTTTTTTATTGGAGCACAGGGAACAAGAGAATGCAGCATACCTCCCCAAAAGCTAACACAAAGGTCACAGACAACAAAATAGCAACAAACGGATTAAATAGTTTATCCAAACATATAGGAAGGGCCTGCACATAGCAGCAACTACATGTTAAAAATGAACAATGATGTTGCAAATGAGTTTCAATTTCAACCAATATAAAATAGAAAATTAAATTGAATTATTACCGGGTTCAAGGAATTTCTCAAAGGTCATTCAATGAGTGTCTAAAGTGAGTTTCCAGCTAAAACACAGTAACTATCTTAAGAGTTAATAGGTTCCATAGAAAGTAAAGGAACTCTGAAAGAAGATTGGATAAGTAGGACAGAAAAAAGAAATGAGATGTATTTACAGGGTGAAAAGACTTTCTTGAAAGGTCACCATTGGAAAGCCTTTTCTACATGGTCCACCATATCACTCAACTCCATAATGAATCATTTCCATACTTATTCAAATCTGGACCAAGATTCAGCTGATGATGCAGTTAAGAGTTTCCAATTGGGAAAATTAGGCCTTAGAAATAATTATTCAGACCCATGGTTGAGCTTTACGGGCCTTGGGCTTGTTATTCAAGTTAATTATTGTAATCTGCCGTTTATAAAACCCAAAAGTTGGGAATTTAAGAGGAGGGATCAAAAACATGGATAAGATTGTGTTAAAGCCAATATGCCATGTACTATTAAATAGTCATGTTAGTTTAATCGGGAAAAGTCCTTTTAAGTGTTTAAGTTAGCATATATTTTCTGTCTGCTAGTAGAGACAATTTAGTGTTTCAGTGCTAGTCAAGTGAAGCTTACGTATTATGCTTTACTTGCATGTTTCTCATTTCCCTAGAGTGTCTCTTAATTCATTATTTATATTGAATGAAGTGGGACATCCAACGCTAAATGGGAAACTCCCAAGTTTACACAGACTCATCGATTCTCATTGTTCTTTTCTCTTTCATTATGACTTACACAGTATCACAGAAAAATCTCTATGGACTGCTACAACCTTCCTGGTATCCTGTCTCCTCCCTTTCAAGGTTGCAATCTTCATTGATTCATTCTTTCCGGTTAAAGTTATGGGAGTTTCTTCAGATTTGTTCAGAATGGGTGCAACAACCTATGCTCTATTCTTGGGAAATGTTTTCAGACTAGTTTTCCATTAAAGATTGAGAACTCGTTCTCCTTTTCTGCTGGTGATTGTTTATGCAGAAGGACGCATCCAATAGCATGTAATCAAGTTTTATAAACACTATGGGGGCAAAAGTGGAGATCAATAAAGTTATGTTTTCTATCTTGAGGTACCTCCAGAAGGCTCTTGGACATAATCTACTTTACTTGGATAATGGCCAGGGATAAGTTGATGGTCTTTAAGAAGCTACTGGGGTAAGTCTCCTATTAACACAAGGTCAATTATAGGTTCTTGCCCATTTGTTGGAGAGAATCTTGTGTCATGGAAAAGCAAGAAACAAACAATTGTCGCTCGATCTAGTGGAAAGTCGAAGTATCGAGCCATGGCACACATTATATGCAAGGTGATGTGAGTGAAACATATTTTGACTAAGCTTGGACTTAGAGATGGTTCTCCTGTGCAACTGTGGTATCATAATCATGCTGTTCTTCGTATTGCTTCAAATCATGTACTTCATGAAAGAAGATAACACATTAATAGTAGATTGTCACATTGTTTGAGAAAAGCTGCAACAATGACTCATTTCTCCTATTCATGTTCATATACAAGAAAATTTTGCAGATATTTTTAGTCATTGGGGAGTGCTAAAGTAAATTTTACAAGTTGGGAATGATCAATAACTATATTCCAGCTCGTGGGAGTGCCAGAATAGACTGTTTAGTGTTTCAGTTCTAGTTATATGCCATTTCCCTCATGAAAATCAATTATTCATGTTATAGTTTTCCTCAAGATCCGAGAATGGATTTTAAGAAAAGAGGCCCATATCAAGCTGTCAATAGGGATCATACCATTAGTGGGTCCATTACCTTTACACCAATCAAACCCATCAGATATGATCTCTACATTACCATTAATGTGGCTCATGACGCTGCCTCTGGCTGAAACTTGCCACATGGGTCAAGATTGATGCAGACAACGTGGCCAAAAATTGGAGATCCGGTACCCAACTAGCAAGCAACATTTCATATACCTCCTATGTGGATATAGTTGGAAAGTTGCTGTGTCTTTTAATTATAGAAGATAGAAGAAAATAGTTAGCAAAAAGTTCAGACAATGATAAGCAACATAATTCACACATTTTAGGCGCATTACAGCATCTAAATGATCATTGTCAATAGGAAACCTGCAACATCTCCTTTGTAATATTAATCTCCACCCAGTGCAGGCTTTTTGTTTTTTGGTTTTTAAATTATAGCATTTCTGAGGGTGCAAATTTCACATCTCTTATCATCCCAGTAAACAGTGCAAGATGTTCTGGTCAATAGTATGTAAGTCAAGCATTGCATTTCTAACCAATCAGGAAAGGTCTACTCTTTTATTATATATGATTTCTAAGTTAAATCATTAGTATTGTCTATTATGAGAAGAAATCCCAGGTCCTGAGTTACCTCCATGGAACAAGCATTACATAGAAGCAAAGTCACAAGGAGCTGATGTTGCTTTTGAACAACTGGAAGAATAGTGGCTGAAACAGGAACATGCACAGTAAAAATTGAGCCACAATGTACCAATTTGCAGTTTTACAAACTTTATTAAAATAGGCTGGCAGAAAAAACAGACTTCAACTTTTTTTTCTTTTTCTTTTTTGCATGTGAAGAAGAGACCAACTTCACAACATGAAAGTTATTTAATAGAAAATATGGCTTATTTGTATCATAAAATGACAGCAAGGCTGAACCAAACAAATTACAACTCGATGCTTTTAGTACTCCCAATATTGCAGTTATCTTGGCAGGAACAAAATTGCAGCAACCAGAATAGTAAAACCACAAACTACAGGAACCTTTAAATCTTTTCAAGACTTGGTCTAATAAAGTCACAAGTTAAAAAAGCCTTTTTTTCTACTTATGCAATAACATAATTCATTTTGTTGCAACAGAATTGACAGTCATATAAAACTTCTTGTATGCTTAGACCATTTTGTAGAAAGCAACCACATAAAGTATGAGATGCTGGTACACAACCAGAATCATGAACAATAGGGCTGAGTCATGGCACCAATCATTTTAAATTTGTAGTCCCCCTATGGTTCTATACAGGATCTTCAGTATTGACCTCAAAGATGAAACAGCCACTTGGACCTTCAAGTAATCTGCACTCTTTTATTGGGGCAGATCAGGACTTATGCAGATAGGTCACATAATGTGCTTATTTTATTGGAAATAAGCATTGGGTTGGGTCATATACATGTTGGGCCTTTGTCCCATGGTGCCTAATAAACCTCATGTTGTAATGTGAGGAATTGCTCCTCAAAAGTATATTATTCACAAGACCCCAATAGGTATTTAGAGTTACAACCTAGTTAAGCCCCATACTAAGTAGGAATAGTATTGGGGGCGAATTCAATATTGTTCGATTCGCTAATGAACGTATTGGAGGTAACCCCCCTGACCCCACGGCTGTCGATAGCTTCTCTTCTTGGATTAATGATGCGGAAGTCTTTGATCTTTGTTGGTCTGGTCAGCGTTTTACTTGGGATAATCGCAGGACTGGATCAGCCCGCATTGGCTCCAAAATTGACAGATTCCTTGTCAACATCCCTTGGTTCTCTCTCTTCCCCGTTAGCCATGCTCTTTATGATTCCCCTCTCCTCTCCGATCACTCCCCGTGCCATATCAAGCTTCTTGATCATCCTTCATTTGGTCCCAAACCCTTCAAATTCTTCGACATGTGGACTTCTAACTCTTCTTTTCTCCCCACTGTCATGGATGCCTGGTCCCAACCTATCCACTATCACTCTCTTCCTCTTGTGGCTTTTGCTCGAAAACTCCGAAACACCAAAATTGCCCTTCGTTCTTTGAACTCATCTACATTTGGTAATATTTCTACTAGTGTCTCTGAGTGTCGGGTGAGCCTCTCCAGGGTCCAGTCCCTCCTTCAATCTGATCCTTTTTGCCTCTCCCTGGCGGATGAGGAAAAAGCCCTTTCCCTTCGCCTCTCTTCCCTAGTCTCCCTGGAAGAAAGTTTTCTTCGTCAAAATCCCGGATCAAGTGGCTTGAGCTCGGTGATGCCAACACCGCTTTCTTCCATCGCTCTCTCAAAGCCCGCCACAATTTCAATTCCCTGCCTTGCCTCCTATCGCAGAGTGGTGCCTCGATCTCTGACCCCCCCAGTATTAAGGAGGAGGTCGTCTCCTACTTCTCTAACCTCCCTCTCCCCCCCCCTCTCCCCTCTCGCCCGCCCTTCCTTCCCTCCATCCTTAATAAATTCTTAGACCACTCCCTTCTTCCATCTCTGTGCGCTATCCCTTCCCCTGATGAGATCTGTTCTGCCATTCGTTCCTACAAAGCCAACAAGGCCCCCGGTCCTGATGGCTTCAGTATGGGATTCTTCCTAGCTACTTGGGATTTTATCGAGACTAACCTTATTCATGCAATTCGTAGCTTCTTCCTTAACCCGTCTCAACTTGCCACCATCAACAACACCTTTCTCTACCTTATCCCCAAGAAGCCTGGTGCCTCTTCTCTCTCTGATTTTCATCCCATTTCGCTCTGCAATCTCATCTACAAATTCATCTTCAAAATCCTGGCCAATCGTCTTAAATTGGTTATCCCCTCTCTTGTCAGCCCCAATTAGTCGGCTTTCATCGCCGGTCGGAGCATCTCTGATAATATTCTCCTTTGTGCTGAAATTGTCCGAGGTTTTGATAGAGCTAACCATTCCCCGGCTGCTCTCATGAAGGTTGATCTTCATAAAGCCTTTGACTCTATTAGTTGGGATTTTATCAGTGAAGTTCTCTCGGCGATGGGCTTTCCCCCCACCTTTGTCCATTGGGTCGAGACTTGCATCTCCACTTCTCATTTCTCGGTCATCACCAATGGATCCCCTGCTGGCTTCTTCTCCTCTAGTATTGGTATTCGTCAAGGATGCCCTCTTTCCCCTTATCTCTTCACTTTAGCATTGGAAGTGCTATCCCGGCTTATCCAATCCAAAACTGATCAGATGCTCATTTCCCCCATTCCCAAATGTCGTTCTCTTAGCTCACCCACCTTGCCTTTGCTGATGACCTAATGATCTTCTCTAGGGCTGACCACTCCTCCATTTCCTCTATCCTTGAAACTCTCTCCCATTTCGAAGCCCTTTCTGGCCTTAAAGTCAACTTTGAGAAATCCACCATCTTTCTCTCTGGTATCTCTAATTCCTCTAGGGCCGCCCTCCTGGCTCTCTCTGGTTTCTCCCCTGGCTCCTTTCCTGTGACCTATCTTGGTCTTCCCCTCATCCCTGGTGGGCTCACTCGCCACCATTGCTCCCCCATGCTTGATCATATTCGAAAGAAGCTTCAACTCTGGAAGAGTAAGCTTCTCTCCTTTGTGGGGAGAATGGTGCTTATCCACTTTGTCCTTCAATCCTCCTATCTCTACTGGTGTGGTATTTTTTCCCTTCCTAAATCTATCATCCATTATCTTGAGTCCCTTTTCTGTGCTTTCCTTTGGAAAGGTCAGGAATCCTCCCGCTTCCTTCATCCTATTAGCTGGAAAGCCATTTGTCGTCCCAAATCTGAGGGTGGTCTCGGATTCCGCTGTATCCGTGATATGAATATGGCTTGCCTCATGAAACTCATATGGAAGATTGCCTCCAGACATGATTCCATTTGGGTTTCTTGGGTATATGCCTATCTCCTCAAGAATGACTCGATTTGGACTGTTGCGATCCCCTCCAACCCCTCCTGGATCTGGAGGAATCTCCTGACTCTTCGTGATCGGGCCCTCCCTGCCATCTCTATTAGTGTTTCCTCTGGTCATTCCACTTCTTTTTGGCTAGACCCCTGGCATCCGATGGGTATCTTGTTCTCTATTCTTGGCCCCAGAACTGTTTATAACACCCGTATCCCAAAAACCGCCCCCCTCTCCTCATTCATCTCTTTTGGTTCCTGGTCTCCCTCCCCCCTTATCCTCCCTCCCCGATGACCGCATTGTTTGGCTGCACCCCCACTCTACCCACTTTTCTACTACATCGGCTTGGAACCTCCTGAGAACCCCTTCTCCCTCAACCCCTTGGTCCCCTCTCGTTTGGTTCAAAGGCCACATCCCTCGCCATGCCCTTACTCTTTGGAGAACCCTTAGCCTTGCCCTGCCTACCCAAGCTTTTCTCATTAGCCATCACATTCCTGCCAACCCAAACTGTGCCATCTGCTGGAATAGTTCAGAGGATATTAACCACCTATTTTTCTGTTGCCCTCTTTCCCGCTCCGTTTGGACTCGCGCCCTTGCATCCATTTGGCCTAGATCCCGTCGTTCTTTTGGTTTTGCACATGAATGGAATTGGATCTTGAGAATCTTTGCCGGTAGTTCTGCTTGTGACCTTGTGGGTAAGCTTGTCTTTCCCGCCACTATTCACCATCTTTGGTGGGAGCGTAACATGCGCAGATATGATTTGGAATGCCATCTTCTTTGATGTTTTTTCGAGACTACGTTCTCTCCCCCCCCCCCCTGTTGTTGATTCTCCAAGAAATAGGCTAATTATTAGTTCTTGGAGTCTCTCAACTTCTTTTTGCCCCTCACTTGATGTTTTTTTGTATTTGCATTCTCTCCCCTCCCCCCTATTGTAGATTCTCCAAGAAATAGGCTATTTGTTAGTTCTTGGAGTCTCTCAGCTTCTCCCTTGCCCCCTTTTCATTGTTTCTTTCGTATTTCCTTGGCTTTTGGTAATTTAATTATTTATTCATCCAAAAAAAAAAAAAAAGTAGGAATAGGAAATATAAAACAAATAGAAATAAAACTCTAGTCTTATTAGGAAACATAATCATATTCTAATTAGAAAGCTTCAGTCTTGTTTTTAACACTCCCCCTCAAATTTGAGCATAGATATTTATCATGCCTAACTTGCTCATAATGTAATTGAATATCTTCGTGCTCAAGCTCTTTGTGAGCACATCAGCCCGTTGCTCATTTGAAGTAACAAAGGTGATATGGATCACCCCAGCCTCAACCTTTTCTTTGATGAAATGTCTGTCAATCTCCACATGTTTAATCATATCATGTTGTACTGGGTTATAAGCTATGCTGATTGCTGACATACTATCTGAGTATAACTGTATAGGAACCTCCAAATCTGTCCCAACCTCTTGAAGCAGCCCTTTAAGCCATAGTACCTCACAAATGCCTTAAGCAATCGCCCTAAACTCGGCCTCACACTAGACCGCGCAACCACAGCCTGTTTCTTGCTTCTCCAAGTCACAAGGTTACCTCCCACAAACACACAATACCCAAAGGTAGACCTCCTATCATCTGGACATCCTACCCAGTCTGCATCTGTATATACCTTAATCTTCAAATGTCCATGAGCTAAAATTAAAATTCCATTTCCTGAAGTAGTCTTCAAGTATCTCAAGATCCGATATACTGCATCCAAATGTGAAGAATAGGGATCATGCATATACTAGCTAACAAGACTAACTGCAAATGTGATGTCAATTCTAGTGTGAGATAGATAGATCAACTTCCCCACTAATTTTTTATACCTTATCTTGTCAACTGGTTCTCCTTCCTTTGCCTTCAAGTGTAGGTGAGGCTCAATAGGAGTCCCAATAGGCTTACATCATAGCATTTCAGTTTCCTCAAGAAGATCCAATGTATAGTTCCTCTGGGATAGAGATACACCGCTAGTAGAATATGCCAACTCTAAACCTAGAAAATATCTTAGTTTTCCCATGTCTTTGATCTCAAATTTAGTTCCCAAAAAAATCTTTAATACTGAAATCCCATCCTCACTATTGCCTTTGATCACAATATCATCCACATATACTAAAAGTACAATAATGTGGCAACCATCTCTTTTAATAAACAAAGTGTGGTCTGCATTGCTCTGCTTATATCCATTAGATATCAGTGCCTTATGGAACCTTCCAAACCACACTCTTGGAGATTGCTTCAACCCATATAAAGCCCTTTTTAACTTACACACTTTCCTATAAATCTCTGTAGTAAAATACCTAGATGGTATATATATATATATATACCTTTTCTTGGAGTTCTCCATGCAAAAAGGCATTCTTCACATCTAATTGTTGTAAACTCCACCCTTTATTAATTGCACATGAAATAATAGTACGAACTGTGTTCATCTTGGCAACAGGGGCAAATGTCTCCTTGTAGTCAACACCATAAGTCTGAGTGAAACCTTTGGCCACTAATCTTGCCTTGTACCTTTCAACAGTCCCATCCACCTTTTACTTGATCACAAACACTCATTTGCACCCAACAGTCTGCTTTCCTATGGGCAAAGTCACCAAGTCCCACGTTTTGTTTTCTTCCAGAGCTTGCATTCCTCATCCATAGCTTCTTTCCAATTTGAATGAGATAATGCCTCCTGTCAAGTGTTAGGAATAGAAGTAGAGGACAAAGAGGAAATAAAACTTTGAAATTCTGGAGATAGTGACTGATATAAAACATAATTGAAAATAGGATGTTTGATGCAAGTTCAAGGCTGCTTTCTTAATGGAATTGGTAAGTCCAAAGTAGGATTAGAAAAAGAGTCAAAGACAGACTCAACCTGGAGGAACAGTTGTTCAAGGCTAGGAACCAAAGCTTTTGACTAGCTTGGTTCAAAAGGGGTCACTTGTTGCTTTCTTATGATAAGTCTTCAGAGGTCTAGTCTCCCCCTGTATATCATCCACCAGTTGTTCCTGTCCGGTCATTCCATCTTCCAAAGGAGGATCATCTACAGAAATCTTAGGAAAAATATCAAAAGGGGGAATCAACACTGGAACCTCTTCACTAAAACTCTGCCCCTGAAGAGGTGTAGGGGAAAAATAAGGAATTTGCTCCTAGAACACAACATCCATAGAGACGAAAAAAACGACGAGAACTAGGATGATAACACTTATACCCCTTCTATGTAGGAGGATAACCCAAGAAAATGCACTTTAACCCACAAGGGTCTAACTTTCCATAAACATGGTGGTTCCGAACAAAGGCAACACATCCAAAAACCTTAGGTGAGACTGTAAAGGTTGTTGTCCCTAAAAGAACCTCAAGGGGACAATGTTGGTCTAAGACTCGGGAAGGCATTCGGTTAATTAGATATGCCGTAATAAAAATGGCTTCACCCCAAAACCGACAAGGCACATGCATAGAACATAAGGGAACGTGCTACCTCAAGTAGATGTCTATTCTTGCGTTCGACAACCCCATTTTGAGGTGGAATGTCAACGCAACTAGTTTGGTGTATGATGCCATGGTTTGCTAAGTAGGAAGGGAATGCGTCACCCAAGTACTCAGTTCCGTTATCCGTACGAAGGATTTTGACTGTCACCCCAAACTAAGTCCTAATCATATTATGAAAATTTTGAAAGCACGAGAAAACGTCACTTTTTTTATGAAGTAAGTAAACCCATGTGGTCCTAGTAAGACAGTCAATAAAGGTAACAAACCATCTATGACCAGATACACACGGTCCAAGAAGGACCCTACACATCAGAGTGAATGACTGAAAAATGGATTTTACTACGATTATCTGAAATAGGGTAAACATGCCAAGTCTGTTTGGCCAAAATACATGCCTCACAATAAAAATCATTCAAATTACACCTTTTAATCATATCAGGAAATAATTTGGACAAAATAGGTAAAGGAACGTGGCCAAGACGACTATGTCACTGTAATAAGGTAAAAAGTGCAAGAGAGGTAAAACTAGAGACCGTAGAAAGAGCTGATGGGGACCCATCCATTAAGTAGAGCCCCCTTTCTGTCTACCACTACCAATCGTAAGCCCCGTTTCCAGGTCCTGAAACACACAATGAGAAAGAAAGAAAGTTATTTTGCAGTTCATATCACAAGTAAGGCTACTAATAGATAAAAGATTAGCCGAAAACTTAGGAACATGCATGACATAAGATAAGGAAAGAGAAGGCGAACAGATAATTGATCATTTCCCAGAGATAGAGGAGAGAGACCCATCAACCGTTTGAACATCCTGAGCAATAGGGACAGATGAATAAGTATGAAACAAAGTAGATGAGTCTGTCATATGATCGGTTGCCCCAAAGTCGATTACCCAGGAGGGCTAAGTCAAATTGAATTGTGACAATCAAAAATACATGTGGGGAATTGTGGATCAACATAGGGAACAATGATAGAGGCTATACTCACACTGGAAGTCGGTAATAGAGAAGATGAGTCAAGTTTGGACATCAACTAGCGAAGGTGTTAGAGCTCATCTAAGGAAAGAGGTGTTGTAATACTTAGGGTGTCAGAACTGGCTTGATTTGCAAATGTTTGATTGCTGCCCTTGATTCCATTTCTACCTCCTCCACGGGAATTTGTTGGACATCCATATAACTTCCAACACTTGTCCTTTATATGACACTCTTTTCCACAATACTCGCACTTTACCAGAACTAGATTTATTATTGCCATAACTAGCCACCAATGCAAATCTATCAGTTGTCTGAGTGTGTACCATAACTATCCTTCGATTGTCCACGATATCTACCATGGCATAGACTTGAGCCAGAGAAGGGAAAGGCTCTCTAGAAAGGATCATTGCGCAAATTTGATCAAATTCTATATTCAATCCTGCCAAAAAATCATAAACTCTTTGTTTATCTTCCCATTGTTGATAGGAAATAGCATCTTCAGCATTCTTCAATGTAAACTTCCCATAGAAATCTAAAGTCTAGTAGTATCCCCGAAGAGTGTTATAGTACTGAGAAAGACTAAGGTCCTTCTGTTGTAATTGATTGATTTTCCGTCTAATTTCAAAGCATTGTGCATCATTGCCAACTCTAGAGTATGTATCTTTAATAATTTTCCAAATAGTTGCCGCATCAAGAAGGAGGAGATAACCTCTCGCTATGCTAGATTCAATGGAGTTGATGAGAAAACCCATGACCAAGCATATATATGTATACCACTTGAAAAGTTACAGACCAGTGTGGAAAGTTTTGTAGAAGTCCCATCAAGATGGCCAGTAAGACCACGAGTACCAACAATGAGGGAAACTGAACGAGACCATCTAAGATAATTTGTCCCATTAAGTTTCACAGGTGGTTATCGAAGTGGAGAAAACTCACGATCCCTATGAATGGAAGACATAGGAGACTCTTCAGATGTACCAGATAAAGGAGATATGGGATCAGCCATCATCGCAAGGAGAAATCATTCAAATTTACAAATAGCCCCTGAACTTTTTCAAAATTACAAAAAAGTCCCTGAAATTGTTAAAAATTGCAAAAAAGTCCCTGAGCTTTTTTGCAATTACAAAAGGTCCCTGCAATTTTTAAAAATTGCAGAAGAGTCCCTGAACGTTTTCAAAATTAAAAAAGTCCCTGAAATTGTTGAACATTGTAGAAAAGTCCTTGGAGTTTTTCAGAATTACGAAAAAGTCCCTGAAATATATTTTCAATTAATTACGAAACAGTACTTGAAACTATTCAAATTTGCAAAAGTTTCCCCTGTGAATCGAAGGAATAATTCAACGTATGTATAAAGGAAAAAGAAAAAAGGGGGAAAAAACGAGAAAAAAAGCAATGCTCTTGGAAGAACATAGGAGAGACCCTATAATCCAAAACAACAGGAATCAAAACCGAAGAAATACAAACCCATCAGTTTTGGATCTGAGAAACCAAAAAACCACAACCAAAATAATATCTTCCACTCTCGGAAAGCAACAGAAGCAAGAGACCAGCAGAGGTTCAGAACCTCTGAAGAAGAGGGAAAAAAAAGAAATAAAAGCCAAATAAAAGAGAGAGGGAATCGCTGCAGCCAGCTGTTAGAAGCCAAGATCGGCTGAAACAGAGCAACTGGAGAAGAGAGTAAAGGAGAAATCGAGGTCAATCTCTAGTTCTCTCTTTCTTCCTTTCTTCCCTAATCGAAATTAGGTTCTTGATACCATGTTGTAATGTGAGGAATTGCTCCTCAAAAGTATATTATTCACAAGACCCCAATAGGGTATTTATAGTTACAACCTAGTTAAGCCCTATACTAAGTAGGAATAGGAAATATAAAACAAATAAATAGAAATAAAAATCTAGTCTTATTAGGAAACATAATCCTATTGTAATTAGAAAACTTCAGTTCATGCTTTCAACAACTCAACATACCCAGGCACAGGCCAATGCTCAATAAGCTACACTGACACTGACAAAATCAAACGAGAATAAGAAATCCCTGGGCTGGAGAAAAAAAAGTATTCCACACGGTAAGGCTTTGCCACAAAATGGGCCAGCTCAATGCAATGAAAACAAAAGCTGGAATACAACCACCCCCCCCCCCCCCCCCTTCCAACAAACTAAGAGGGAGAGTATATTTCTCATTCCAATATTTTAAGCTCTCTTTTGCTTTCAATGTGGGACTGAAGTTCCAACTTTGCCAAAAAGCAACTTTCCAAGAGGTCAAAACTCAAGACCCTGTGGGACTGGGAAAGGAAAACACCAAAATCCTATTTTAAGAATAAAAAGAAAATTTTATTTGAGACGAAATAAATTCTACATCACTTTTTTTTGGTAGAATTTGTTACATCACTTTACAAAGAAAAAATACACTTGGCTGAATTTATTAAAGTAGAAAAGGAAATTGCTATTACTGCCATTGTTCTTTTCCTCTTTCAGCAATCTCTAGTTCTCCTTTTCTTCTAGTGGGCAATAGAATCAGTTTGATGGCAGCTGATCTGCTACCTGCCGCACCCTAGAAAGGTATACATGGAACTTCAATTTGTTAAACCAATCTATTTCTTCTAAGTCCTATAGTGCCACAGTAATAGTTATATGATTTAGAAGATAACAGACAGCAGAATATGAAAAAATCACATCCTGATGGCTTGCACCAAGGTGACAACTAAACAAATAAAGCAACATTCCAAATTCCCCCCCCCTCCTTTTTGACCAAAAATAAACCAAAAAAAAAGAGAATAAAACGACATTAGTTTTGAGTTCCTGCATAAATTTACTCCATTCAGGAATCGATGAAAGAAATGCTCTAGGAGTCCAACACATTGAAATGACTCAGCAAGTTGTACATTCTATAGCCAAATGATTTTGTTAAGAATCTACAAATTATCGGTCACCTCATCAAAGCGCCACCTCCCCCCCCCCCCAGGCCCCAACCCAAAAAAGAAACTAGAGAATCCATCAATAAATTAAATTTCCTCTATTATTTAACAGCCATGGGAATCACTGTATCGACCCAACAGAACAAATGGTTTACTGGCATAGCATGTCAGCAGAATAAATGAATTTTATCACCATTATTCTATAGCTCCTACTAAACGAAGTTTTGCAGAAATGGTAACTCTAATAAAATCTATAAGAAAATATATATATATATTTGAGTTAATCTTTAGAATGGACCAAGTTTAGAAGGCCACGAATTTCAAATTGGACAGTTGATTGTAAAAACTTCAACTGAACATTATAGAGGGGAAAAAAGACGCTATGGTGCCGTACATATAAAGAGAAATAAATAGCAAAATTCTAGTTCCAAACAAACACAAGCAGTCTAAATTCAAAAAGATTTTAAAATTTTCAAAAGGCAGAAACTCAGTTTCCAAAAATAATGACACTTGGTTGATCTCTCTCGGGGATAGATCCTGAAGAACCAAGAACAATAGCTCAAACTCCTAATCCACTTTACACCTCTTCCAGTGAACTCCTAATTTGACATTCTCTAGCCTTCCCAAATAAGACATAATGGAATTTCTCATTTTCCTCTTCTAAGCTTAACTGCAAAGCAAAACAGCGCTACATGCCTACATCCACAGACCAACAGGACCCTAACCTATCACAGCAACGATAATGCGCTTCCGTAGAGGAGAAAAAGGGAGAGAAGCAAGGAAAACCGATCAAAGTTTAAAAGAAAAAGAAAAAAAAAGTACCAGCTTGCTTCTTCTCCGAAGGGGTTCCGCTCCTTTGAAGGATTTCAAGATCGACGAGGCTGAGGGACATCAAACCAAGAGTGAGACCAGACATGATACCAGCGAAGAGGACAAGAAGGCACGAAATTCCTCCGTAAAGCAACCATTGCAACGATCCTAAAGTAAGATCATTAGTTTGCAGAGCGAAATCTCTTGTCGTCATCCCTGCCATGGCCAATGCATTGATGAGCATCATCGATTCACTTCAAGAAATGCCAGAAGAAGCCGATTAGACTGGAGAAGACTTTAGAGGAACCTTAGTAGGCAAACTGTTACTTCTCCAAATCATTGACATCCACGTAACAACCATTGTACCAAATCTCTCACTAGAAAGTCCCGGTGACGTAACTGACATGTGAAAGCAAAAAATCGGCTCTTGCTTAATGCACTGAATCATGAAGCCATACATTCTAGACCATCGGATATCTCAACCGACAGAATTTAACGATTATGATTCGAAATTTCGGATCTGACGGCTGAAATCTTGGCTTCACGGCACATGACCCAAGCAATTTCCCAAAAATTCCCCATAAGTAGGGTGACTCCAACCAGACTTTTATTTAAAGGTAAGAGACAATGGAGATTTATTTAAATTGAGCAAATTACACGGCACCACTATATTTGGGGAGCCATTATTGTCTCAAAAAATTACACGGCACCACTATATTTGGGGAGCCATTATTGTCTCAAAAATTACATGGCACCCACATGCATATTACAAATTATCCACACTTAAATGTGTTGTTAAAATGGATTATAAAATTACTCAAATATCCTTCACCTTGTTTCATTCATTTAAGATGATCCAATTCAACCCTTAGATGGGTGAAGGGATTCTCCCATCTTCTACCTCTTTCCGTTGAAGGTTCTAATGAAGATCTACATCCTTTCCCTCAATTTAAAGACGAGGTGAAGAGTGGACTCTTTCTAGATGAACGGACTTAAACTACAGAATTTAGCACAAACCAATAAAAAAATTGTGGAAAACATTTTAGAAATCGCCCAACTGCTCAACTTTCCCCGCCAAAATTCAAATATTTCAGGAGCATCACCTCCAGTTAATGCTAAGATAAGAATCATTGGAGTTGTTTCCCGTCCATTTTCTCAAAATCAAAGGCTCTGATTGTGAAGAAGCTTAACGTTTTCTAGGTTCAAACTTGGGAGAAGATTTCTGGCCAAGGCTTGGAATTGTTACCGACGTAAGACTTCCGATGAGAAAAATCCACCATACATACTCTTAATCATTTCTTGGAAGCAGATTGCCCTTATTCTGCTTCTTGTTTCTTTGAACACTCTGATTTTCTTCTCATTTCTTTGATTTTTTTTTACTTAGAGAGTAATTTTTTGTATTTTCTCTTAATCAAACTGACATTTGTAGAGAAACGTAATCCCATTGATCCCTGGCATTAACGTTTACCCATTATTCAAGTAGGTATTGAAGTCTCTCCACCTCTCCAGCCCTTAAAGCTTAAAATACATTGCCGGTCAAAACCTTTTTTAGAGGAACTGAACCTTTGAAGTCTTCAGGATCAAGATCTATTCTGACCAGATCGGAATCGATCGTCCATAATTGTCTCTCCGACATCTTTGGGGAACTCTTTGTTTGTTTTGTAGGGTTTCGATATTCTTTGTAGCCGCTGCAGTGGTGCTATTGAAGATGATTGAAAACATAATATCAAGGGTGATTCCAAAGTGTGGAAGATGTTCAATGAGAGTTTCAATGAAATCCAGTCAGTGCTGGACTAGAATTGTATTTTGATTCAACAGGTTTATGAGAATCACCAATCCAAAACCCAAATAATCTCGCCAAGAACTAACAATCTCCAAAACTAAATTAACTGAGAAGGTGAAGTGAGATCTTTTGGGGTTATTTCTAGCCAACCCTAAACCTCTTACACTCTCCTAATATGTCTTAGGTCAATCTAGTGAGATGATATGCGTATAATTTAGTGTGATTACATATGAGTGCATGTAAAGTCCTAAGTCCCAAATTTATCTAAGTGTTAAAGTTGACTGGATTTTCTCTTCTTCTTGTGCTTTGATCTTGACATTGGTTCCTTGTCCAAGTTTACTTGATTTTCACTTGAGCTTGATCATCCGGTGAATTTGGTCCAATGAGTTGGACTTGGTCCACTTGCTTTAGTAATGACTTGGAAAACACAACTTAATATAGACATTAGTAATTCGTGTTTATCATCAAAACTAATGGAGCCAAATGTGTCAATGTTGACATGACATTTCCCAACAATCTCCCCCTTTTTTGATGATGACACATAAATGATGTAACATATGAATAATCATCCGATCATCACTTATGCATGAAGTAACTCAAATGCCCCTTGGAAAAGCAAGCATATCACTATGAATTACTCTAAATACCCTTGAACATCAAACATTATATAAAACATCATATACATCACATTAAATATCAAATGTTTATGTTCCCAATTTCTCCCCCTTTGTCATCAACAAAAAAGAGAAAAAGTGTGGAATGATCCCTCTGAATGTAGTCCTCCCCCTCAATCAAGAAATATATCAATAAATGAGGAATAACTTGCATTGCATAATATTTTCATTACATAAAAGATGAATATGTTTAAAGGATAAAAACACGTCATAAGAGTGATGAAGTCATCACTATGCTGGTCAAAAGTGAAACATCAAGTCTTGTCATAACATAAACCCAAGATAACATGAAACTAGTCATTGGCTTCATCATCATCTTCATCATCTCCCTCTTCCGCATCACCTTCCTCATCTTCCACTCCATCATCATCATCACCATAATTTACTTGCGGCTACATTGGAGGGATGTTGAGGTGAGTCATCATGTGGTGCATGAGGTCTTCAATGGAGCCCATGAGAGTAGCCAGAGAATCAAATCGATGATCAAAATGTTGTTGCATGGTGGTGAGGCGGGAATCAAGTGTCTGAAATCGCAGACTAGTCGTTGTCGAAGTAGGGGCGGGCTGTTGGGGCCCGGCCGGTGTACCTTCAATGTCCATATCTTGGGGTTTTGTCACTCCTCGATGAGCTGTTGCTGCTGTTCTTTTGCGGGATGGAGCAGCTCCCAACTTGTCAAGAGGTGGTGGCATGGTAAAAAATTCGAGGGAAACTCAAATTTCGACTGGGTGAAAATGGGAAACTTAGGTGGAAACTTGGGAAATTTCAAGGAAATCGAGGACTTTTACATACAAGTTTCGACAGGTTTTAGAGAGTATTTTGGGGTGGGATCCTGTATTTAAGCTAATTAGAGTATAAAGAATACATTTGTTGTATTTTGCTAAAAAAATCAATGTAGATATGTCATTCAATGTAGATAACATCAATGTAGAGTGGTCCAAAAAGTACATTATAAACTTAACTACTTAAGCACATAACATTCAATATATAATTTCTAACTTCAAAATAGTTGACAATAAAAGGAAAATACAACTTAGTGCTAAGAGGAGTGCCAAGAGTGGATTCATCCTGTGAGCTGAGTAGTACTATGCCTGTAACATCCTCTCCTCCAACCAATGAACATAGACATCCCATGAAATTTTATGCCTATGGTTGTCAAAGTAATCAACAACTTGTCTAGCCTAGGGGAATCATTAGACGATTAGGCATGGGGGGATGGAAGAGGAGAAGCTCTAGAGGAAGAGGCTTAGGAGGCACCACCTCGGACAAAAGCATTCTTGTGGCGGGAAGTCATGGTAATCTGTCAAACATGACAACCATATACCAAAGAATATAAGTAATCAAATTATACCTAGGTCTAAGTTCAACTTCGAGAGGAATCTTGAAGATTTCTGAAAGCAACTAGAATGCAAAGATCTTAAGAAGAGTGAAATACTGAGATTTTGCAAGGTTTCACCCATGAATGCAATTTTGATTAACAAACAAAAAGGGAAACTTGTTGATTCTTAGCCAACAATGGTTCATAGGAGAGTAAGTTACACAAAATAAATGGCTTAGGTTAAAAATCTAGAACCAAATATTTCAACTTTGAAAAATACAACATATTCTGAGAATGCAGGAACATTACAACCAGTCCAATTTCACCCACCAATCCAGTTTTTGAAAAAGATATACCAACAGATTTAGAAGATCCAAAAATGATCTTCAAATCCTGGATTGGTAATGGTGCAACCAAGAACAATTAAACGAATTCAATTTTGGTTAGAAATCCAGGGTTTTTCCCTAGTTCGGTTAACCAAAAAGAAGAAGGAAAAAATGAGAAAAAAAAAATGTAAAACAGATGACATTTGAGGTGCTTGAATATCAAATCATTGGAGGATAGAAACCTAGGTTTGATTTTGTGAACAACATAGTAAGAGGAAGGGAAGAAGAGTCTTACTAGTGGAGATGAAGATCCAATCTTGGGCTGAGGAAGCTTGAGTGCTTAGTCACTTGGATAATCGCAGGATCACTCCCACGCACAAAGGAGAGAGAGAGAGAGAGGAGAGAGAGAGAGAGAGAGAGAGAGAGAGAGAGAGAGAGAGATTGGGGAAAAGAGAGATGGAGAGAAGTGGGAGAGGTGGAGTGAGAGTTGAGGTTTAAATTCTTGACCCTTAGGGTACCATAAACCTAAGTTGGATGTGGCTTTCAGATATTTGAATATTCTCTTTATGGCACAAGCATGAGATTGTTTAAGATTGGCTTGGTATCTTGCACAAGCACAAACACTAAACATTATGTTCAGTATAGGCTTCCAATCATACTTCTATACTTAGTGGCATCAAAAGGCACCACATCCTCATCTTTTGATAATTTCAAAGAAGTGTTCATGAGTGTTCCACTAGTCATTTGAGAAGTTACATCAAATTTCTTTATGAGTTCTTTGACATATTTGGTTTGACTAATGAAGATGTCATTTCCACTTTGTTTAACTTGCAAACCAAGAAAGAAATTTAATTCATCCATCATGCTCATTTCAAATTCATTTATCATACAAATACCAAAATCATGACATAAAGATTCATTTATAGCACAAAAAATGATTTCATCCACTTATATTTGCACAATAATAATGTCATTATTTTTATAGTGTACAAATAATATAGTGTTTACCTTGCCCATTAAGAATCCCTTTTGGACTAGGAATTTGCTTAATCTTTCATACCAAGCTCGTGGAGCTTATTTAAATCCATATAGAGCCTTCTTAAGTTTGAAGATATGGTTGGGGTAGGTAGGGTCTTCAAATCTTGGAGGTTGTACAACATACATTTCCTCCATAATGAATCCGTTTAAGAATACACTTTTCACATCCATTAGATATAACTTAAAGTTCTTATGGCATGCAAATGTCAATAGCATTCTTTTGGATTCCAACTGAGCTACGGATGCATAGGTCTTATCAAAATCAATTCCCTCTTGTTGATTATACCCTTGGGCAACCAACCTAGCCTTGTTTCTAACAAATTGACCACTTTCATCAAACTTGTTTCTAAATACTCATTTGATGCATATGATCGTATGATCTTGGGGTCTTTGAATGCGTTCCCAAACATCATTCCTTTCGAATTGATTTAACTCTTTTTGTATGGTCGTGATCTAATCGGTTAGGGTCTTTTTTGCATTTTTGGGTTTTATAGTTAACAAAAATGCAACATAATTGTAGAAATTTTGAGTTCTTGATCTTATTTGAATTCCTTGACCTAAGTCATTTATGACTTGTTCAAGAGGATGGTCTTTCCATGGGACTACCTCCTTAGGTAGATCTTGAAAGGAAGTCCCACTATCGTTGGGATCATTTATAGGTTCTTAGACATCCATTTTCTCTCTAATTATATGTCCAATCCCTCCCCCCATCATCATCTTCATCAACTAGAGGTTTATATTTATCCTTAGGTGGAGTTACATCACATTTGACATTCATTGACTCTTCCACAACTAAGGTCTTTTATTAAACATTCTATATACCATACTATTTTGGGAATATCCCAATATAATTCTCTTATCAACTTTTTCATCAAAATATTTTTAGGGTCTTTAGTATTCAATATTGTGCATTTACATCCAAATATTTGGAAGTGATCAACACTAGGTATTTTATTGTGATAAAGTTCACATGGTGTCTTGTCTAAGAGTTTTCTAATTAATATATGATTCAAGACATAACAAGCAGTGCTTGTGGCTTTTGCCCAAAGATACTTTGGCAATGAGAATTCATTTAACATGGTTCTAGAAATTTCTTAGAGTGATCTATTCTTTCTTTCTACCACTCCATTTGATTAGGGGGGGTCCTAGGAGCGGAGAAGTTATGGGTTATACCTTCTTTATCACAAAACTCCCCAAAGTAGTTGTTATTGTCAAATTCCCTCCCATAGTGATCACTTGAATGATGGTTATAAGGTATAATTTTTTGTTTTGAATTTTTCTAACAATAATGGTGAATTCTTCAAAAGCATCATCCTAATGTTTTAAAAACAAAGTCCACGTATACCTTAAGTTGTCATCTACAATGACAAATATATAGTGTTTACCACCAAAGCTAGCTATGGGAATAGGTCCAAATAAGTCCATGTGAAGAAGTTCTGGTGGTTTATTAGT
The DNA here is from genome assembly GCF_041222555.1 of Hakea prostrata. Lineage (NCBI taxonomy): Eukaryota > Viridiplantae > Streptophyta > Magnoliopsida > Proteales > Proteaceae > Hakea > Hakea prostrata. The sequence continues at coordinate 29,499,515 of NC_142600.1, forward strand.
TGATACTATGTTCTTGAACTTATGAGATACTTTGGTTTACTTTCCTTTTTGGCATGCATCAAAAAAATAGCTTTTTATCAAACTTTACTTTTGAAAGATTCCTAACTAGATTTTTTGATGCAATGGTTTCAATTAACTTCATATTAATATGACCTAGTTTTCTATATCAAATAAGAATTTTTTCATGTTACATAAGACAAGTCATTTTAGGAAAATATTCATTGAAAACAAAATTATATATGTTATCTCTCCTAATACTTTTTAGAATTAAATTTTTGTTCATATCTTTCACATAGCAACATGAAACATCAAATGTAACTTTATAGCCTATACTACACAATTGACTTATGCTAAGCAAGTTATATGATAATTTATCAACTAAATATACATTTCAGATAGAAGTCCCTCCAATATTACCTTGACCAATGCCCACTATCTTTCCTTTGCTATTATCTCCGTAAGTGATGCATCATCTATTATATGATCTAAGTTTTGTGAAGAACTTTGGATTTGAAGTCATGTATTTGGAACAACCACTATCAATGTATCATTCAATTCTTTGGGTGTTCATCAAGCAAACATATATAAGAAATAAAATATATGCATTGGTCCCCACGTCTACATGGGGTCCAACTTGGTTAGATCTTATTGGTTCCATATTGAATCGAGTGGATTAATATCCTTCGGGTCTTTGAAATCTTGGGTCACAAATGTTAAAAGGTTTTTGGACTTAAGGTTTTGTTTCCTTTGTCCTTTGGAGTTTTGACTTCTTTGCCTACTTTGCCTACTCCTTTGGTTCATGTTTTGATAGAAGTTTTGACTTCTTCTAGGACTTTGATGGTCTGTCATATATGACCTAAATGGAGGTTGAGGCATATGCTCAAAAGGGACAGAGTAGGGATACAATCAACTATAATCAAATATCATTTGGTTTTGGTTTGACCAAAATTAGTGATGTTGGCATTAAGCATTATGGTAGTTTTTGGGGTTTTTGCCACCTATGGTCATAATGGTTTTGGTATTCTCCATTACTTCTTGAATAACCTTAGCTAAAATAATTTGGTCTTTTTGTTCCTTGGTTACTATTTGGTCCATTCCTTTGATTTCAATTTTGCCCTTTTCTTTGGTAATGGTGATTTTCTCTTCTAATTTTCCCTTTAATGTCTTGAGGTTGAGTCATGTTCCCACTTTGAATATTTCCTTGAGCGTTTGTGGGTTTTGGTGAGAGATTATTGCTAGATGACCCATTTTCAAATCTAACTTCCTTCCCCTTTCTAGGAGTGGTGGTTTCACCATTGAATCCAAGTCCTTCTTTATCTTGAGGATTCTTTTTTTTTTTTTGGGGGGGGGGGGGTCCTAGAAGATTATCTAGGTTCTTTTCCCCATTGGTGAATGTCATAAGGATATTGTTTAAGTCAATGTTTTCCTTCTCTATTTTATTAATGTACTTTCATAAATCATTTACGGTGTCATTAAGTGAGGATACTTTATCTTTCAAAACCTTATTTTTCTTTTCAAGTTTCTTACTTAAATTATACAAAGTTTGAAAGCCATTAACTAGATCTTCTTCATCAATATCATTTATTTCATTTTCATAATTAATAGAATCAAGACTATCATATATAGAATTTACCTCAAGGTCTTGATCTTCATCCAATTTAGCCATCAAGGCTAAGTTGATATTCTCTTCATTGGATTCCTCATTTTCTTCATCATCATCACTTGTAGTGTAGGTGTCTTCAGCTTTGTAGGCTTTCTTCTTTCCTTTGTTTGGGCACTCAGTTTTGAAGTGACCCGGTTTCCTACATTCAAAACAAATGACATTTTGAATGTTAGTGGGTGGGGTTCTTCCTTTTAAGAGATTTTTACCTTTTGATTCCTTGAATCCTTGTCCTTTGTATGGGTATCTTCATTTTCTTCCTTTGAGAAATTTCTTGAATTTTCTTGTGATAAGTGTTATATCACTATCAAAGTTGCTTTTTTTTTTTTTTCTTTTTCTTTCCACTTTCATCATCCTTCTTGGTGGAGCTTATAAGGGTAATTGACTTATTCTTTGGCTCTTTTAAGTGAATTTCTTCATATCTTTTGTCTTCCTCAAGCTCCTCTTCGTGTGCAAGTACGGATCCCATGAGCTCATCAAGTGTGATATTCTCCAAGTTTCTCACTTCTTGTATTGCGGTCTTCTTGGGTCTCCATAAAGGTGGAAGAGCTCTTAGGATTCTCCTTGTTATATCCTCATTTACAAAGTCCTTACCAAGGCTATATAATTTATTAACAATGTTAGTGAATCTAGTAAATAAATATGTTATATTCTCATCATCTAACACCTTAAAGTTTTCATATTGAAATATGTAAACATTCAAATTCATCTTTTTTATTTGGTTGGTCCCTTCATAGGTGACAACCAATTTGTCATAAATTTCTTTGGCATTTTTGCAAGTGCCACATCTATTATATACCTTTTCACTTAAGGCACATTGTAGAAACATTTTGGCTTTGTGGTTTGTGTGGGCTTGGTCTTGTCGGTTGTATCCCATTCGATCTTGGGTTTGAGTATTTTATTACCATCTTTGTCAAACTTGGTAACCTCATTTGGTCAAACATGTAATTATGTCCCAAACATCAATGTCAATGGCACATACAAAGTCTTCAAATCTAATTTTCCAATATGCAAAACCTTATCCATTAAAATATAGAGGCTCAAAGGTATTAAGTCATTCGGGTCTTGAGGAGTATTGGTTTGATGAAGATGCCATTATCTTTTACTCTTTTGAAGATTAATTTCAATATCAATTTGAGCTCATGCTTTGATACCAATTGTTAAAACAACCTAGAGGGGGTGAATATATAGGTTGCAACTAATGGATTTGCCTAATTTCTCAGTTTAATTGCAAATATAAGATAAATTGTAAATTTCAATTGATATTAAAGTAATGCAATCAATCACAATACAAGTATTTTATAGTGGTTCAACTTTGCAAATCTATGTCCACTTCTCTTTTGGCCTCAAGAGAGTATTCCATTAGTGATTCTCTTTCAATACAATGGGTAGAGATCAAATCATTTACAATCTATGTTCAATAGGACAAGAGCATCCTTTACAATCTTTGTTCTAAGTAGGGCAAGAACATTCTTTACCAATTCTATCAACCTAGACTAGAATTGAACAATAATACAATTAGAAAAAAATGGAAGATATTACCTAACAAGGGTGTGACACTTTACCCCTTGTATGAGTGTGATGTAATGATGAATTAATGCTCAAGGGAAGAGATGCACCACTAATGAAGTACCAATGGCCTTCAATCACTCCAATGAGCTTGCTTGACAACTTTGGAATGTCCTTCAAAGTTGAATGAAGTTGGAAGGCAAATAATCAATGTTTGTTCATCAATTTGAGAGCTTGAGAGTTGTGAGATAGTATATACTCAATAGGCAAGGTAGAGACTCTCAAATGGGGGTGGTTGGACTTATGAAGATAGCATTCAATTGTTTGGCCCAATCTCCCAACGGATAGAAATTTCTATGAAAGTTCAGTCTAGATAGACATTTGTCTGAATTAGATGGAGATTTGTCTAAAAAATAGCCGTTGGGATTAAGTCAAGATCAGACGGACGTCCGTTTGGCTCTTTGTGACCAAACTGATGACCGTCTGGCTCAAAAGGACGTCCGTCTATAGCACAAAGTGTAACAACCCCCGTAATTCTAACCCGGGATCCGTATTGTAGGTCCGAGTACCCTAAGGTCCAGCAAGAATAAGTTGTGGAATATCTGGATTGAAGTCCATGATCCATACCCTGAGCCCATGGATCTAGATCCACCGATGAAGAACCTGCCTTATTGGGAATCTGAAGAACTTGTAGAAACCCTAATGGACTGGGAAAGTGGATCATCAGTGAGAGTCAAGATGTGTTTGAAGATGTTCGGAATCAAGGTAAGAAGTCTCCCACACGTTGTACAAGGTTAGCTAGGTTTGAGTTGGAGATCAACCCCTTGAGCAGGAGCGGACCCATTAAGGGGTTGGCCCCCTGGATTTTTTTATTTTTTTTTAATAATTCCCTTAACTTTTTCATTTTTTATATTAATTTCCTTCTTTTTTTCAGTTTTTTTTCTTCTTACATGTGAAATATCACTATTTGCCCCCCCCCCTCAATATGGAGAATAAGTTTTGAAGTTAAAATAATGGGTATAAATGTCATCTCTAGTTAAAAACTAACTCTTCAATCCCTATTTATTCTCCCCTCTCTTCTTTCTCATATCTTTTCTTCTTATTTATTCTCTTTCTATAAACGTGGGTTAAAGGAAATTTTTGAAAAAAATATCTTATTAAATATTCAAAATGTCATTTCTAATTAGAAACTAACTCCTCAATTCCTATTTATTCTCTCATATCTCCTCTCTCCTCTCTCCACTTTTCTTCCTATTTATTCTCTTCCGTTTCTTTCTTTCTATTTATTCTTCCCTTTCTTTAAGCGTGGGTTAAGAAAAATTTGGGAAAAAAATCTTCTCCACAAATAGGTTCTCTTTCTCTTTCTCAATTTATTTATTGTTTCTCTTTTTCTCAGATTTTTTGTTGTTCTTTATTTGATTTTATATTCTTTGTTTCTTTATTTCTTCTACAAATTTTGTTATTTAATTTTATATTGTAAATAAAATGTCTATAGTTAGTAAGGTAACTAACTACCATTGGTTTGCATCTCTTACCTAAAAAAGAAAATTTGGTTTGTAACTGAGTTTTTAAGGTTTTTTTTTTTAACCGATGCTTTAATTTACCTATATCTTGTTGAAAAAAAATATCAGTATCAATAATTTACCTATTTTTGTCACATATATGTGGCCCTATTCCTTAATATAATAAAATAATTCATAGGTGGGACCCCAATGGGTCTTATAAGGGCCCGCACAATATGTATGATGAAAAGCATTGGTGCTTCCCCAATCTGGACTCTATTTTTCGGCCCCCCATTATTGAATTCTGGTTCTGCCCTTGCCCTTGAGCAAAGCACCCAAATACTGAAAAGTACTAGAGGGCGGTTGCTTAAGGCGGTTGATTGGCCAATCAACCACCCCAAGCAACCGCCAGGTTTGCTTGTAGGATTTTTAACCCTAATTTTCCCTCAATCTCATATATATAACAAACGTCGACCTTTTTACTCATTATTATATTCGGGATTGCTGTTGTGAATGGTTAGGAGGCAGAGAACATGTGCTGGAAGATGAGAGAAGCGTTGTTTGCAAAAAAGATTCAATCCTTCGTCCATTTTGCGAATCAAGTGGAGGTAAGTGATCCCGCACTCTCTATTTTTCTTTCCTCATTTCTTTGAATGGTGTGGATCCTCCTTGTTGAGATGGAGAGTTAATTGTATTGGTTCTATTCCCCATCAGTGATCTTGATTAGACCCTGTCCGAAAAGGATCCTTTGTATTTGAATAAAGGATAGATCTAATCGAAGGAGATGATGATTTGAATATTGAATCATTAGAATTTTGGGGTTTCCTTTTGTGCCTGTGTTGTAGGTTCCTTAGGACGAAATTCGAATTTAAATCTTCCCGAAACTGAATAAAATTGGGAGGTCAAAAGTCAGAATTTCGGGCTTAGAAGTAGTCTGGAACAAAGGCGGTCACTTGGCCAACCAACCTCCCCAAGCGACTAGATGGGTCACAATAGCCCTGTGAAGTTGCTCTTTGCTCTGATTTGACTCATGTCTTCTATATATTTTTGCAACTCTATATTTAGGTGATTTATGAGGTTCTCTAAAACTGTTGTGGGTGAATCTACTTGCTTTTTAGTAAGCTTGTACATATTATAGGTAATGACACACTCTTATATATATATATGCGATATGCTCTAGGATGAACTGTATGATTTCTTATATATTTCATTGCTCTTATAATTTGTTGTAGTTATATAATTCGATGATTAGTAGTCGAATGTATGTTGCAAATGATGTTTATATGTGCTTTATTACTTTTTGATATAGAATAAATGGTTATGATTGGTGATGTGATGTAATTGTGATGGAAGGGTATCTATTGGGTATCCAGTGTTTGGGATATCAGAAGGTTGTGGTATGGGACACATGCTTACTGATGCCCCCCAGCACTATCATGATTGCTAGATGACATACCTAGGGAGTCTAGATTGCATGACTAGGTACCCATACATGCTATTACCCTTTCGGTAGGGGAATTGAAGTCGAATGACCCGTGATAATAGTGAGTGACTCTGTTTCATCATACAGTAGTAACCAATTTGTGCGGAGATTCAGTGGTCCACTGTTGATCATGCATTGGTAGGGTTGCATATGTTAGGGTTTGGGCTCGTGGACTTCCAAGGAGCGGCCGAGAGTCGTGAGGGGTCATAAAAGCATCCGCCCCAATAATATGTGGATGACCATAGCGTTAGGGAGTGGAGTCCAACAGCGGTAGCCAGTCCGTAAGGGTTCTTATTCCTAGGTAGAGAAGGATACTGAACAGAGTTGGTTGGTGCTATAGGGGAAGTATCTGGACTACATATAGTATGTTACTGTATAACTTTGCATTGGATTAGAAACTCCGACATGCGCCAATACTCATGCCAATAGTCGTGGTAAGAGAGTGTTGACCTAAACCCCAGTCATGGTTGATTGACGAGGACTAAACCCCTTTGCCCAAGGATCCCAAAGAGGTAACTAGTCTGTGAGGGATCAGAGTAACTAGATCTACCCAGAGGAGGGTTGGTGTTATATCTTAAAGCATGTTAACCATATAGAGACTTGCATAGTTAGATTCTAATTGCATTCATATATTTGTATATCATTCTTTACATATGTGCTTACTTTGATATACTGTCTGGACTTGATTGGGTTTTTGGTATTTCTAGCCAACCCTAAGCCTCATACACTCTCGTAATATGTTGTAGGTCAATCTAGTGACATGATATGCGTATAATTTAGTGCAATTACATATGAGTGCATGTGGAGGAGTCCTAAGTCCCGAATTTATCTAAGTCTTGAACTTGACTTGATTGTTGCATCTTCTTGTGCTTTGATCTTGACACTCATCTTGACCTTGGTTCCTTGTCCAAGTTTACTTGATCTTGACTTGAGCTTGAGCATTTGGTGAGTTTGGTCCAATGAGTTGGATTTGGTCCACTTGCTTTAGTAATGACCTGGACAATTACAACTTAATATAGATCTTAGTAATTCGTGTTTGTTATCATCAAAATTAATGGAGGCAGATGTGGCAATGTTGACATGGCATTTCCCAACAATTGCATGGCATCTACTACCTGTAGAAGATTGATGTGCACAACCTTCATGGAAACAAAACAACATCCTTCCTTTATGTCTCCATCTGTGTTTATTTTGAGCCAGCCTTTGTTTGGCGGATTCCATCTAATGAGATTTGATTCCTTGGTTGTTGGATTCTTGAAGTCCAAGAAGCCAAAGTAGTCTTCCATCAGTCACCAGGAGTGTCTGACTAGGTCACAAGTTGTGCTGCCTTTCCTGTGGTGAAGCACATTATTATAGTTTTTCCATAAGATCCATAGAGCCGTGGGATGTAAATTCAGAGCTCTTTGTAGTGAAGATGTTGCTACGTGTAAGAATAATTTCTGCCATTTGGAGATGAAGATGTAAATGCTCGTCCCAGAGTTGTGAATCAAGTTGATTCCAAACTTCCTTGTTGAATCTGTATTTGATAAGCATGTGTTCTACATCAAGTTCTGAGAAATCGCAGAGTATACAGTATTGTGGTAGATGGTATCCTTTCCTGATAAATAGATCAGTGATGCAAAAGTTTCTAGATAAACGTATGAAGGAGCCATACTTAGGTGCCAAAGTTTCATCCAAATGCTATTATGGGCGCTAGTTGGGGTTTCCATACCCACTCTGCAAGCCAAAGAGACCAAACCAAAAAAAAAAAAAAAAATCTAAAGAACTAGGTGGCCAAACAATTTCATCCTCTTTTGGAAATAAAGGCAATGTGATTTGGGTGATTGCTAGTACCATCTTTGGTGTCTACCATTCATTTAACAGCTCCGCATTCCAAGTATTTGATTCTTGATTAATGAAGGTTGAAACACTGCTTGGTGGGTCAGAGGATGCCGAGAGGGGGCCGAGAATTCCGTCAGTACCTGGGATCCAGTTGTCAGACCATGACATAATTCTTTGTCCATTCCCAACCAAATGGAAGAGACCTAGTTTCATGAATTCTCGTGCCTGGATGATAGACTTCCATCCCTAGGAAGAATTTGGGGAAGCTTTAGCTTGCACGAAGTGTACATCTCGAAAATACTTTTGTTTCATTAGTTTTCCCCAAAGTGAGTTATTGGGATTGAGGAGTTCCCAAGCCTTGTGAGCTAGAAGGGCTAAGTTCATAATTTCAAAGTTTTTGATGTTCAATCCTCCTGCTTGCGGTGATCGAAAAATTGTTTCCCAACTGATGGTGTGCACAAGACTTTGTTGCCATTAGACCAGGAAATTTTCTTATTCACTCATTATAATTTGACTAAAGTGCTTTGGGAAGCTTGAAGCATGACATATAGTAAGAAGGCATGGAAGAAGAAGTAGCTTGTATTAACATTGTTTTTCTTGCTTAACTGAGATACTTAGCCTTCTAGCTTTGTAATTTTCTATTTACTCTTTGCAGCAAGGAATCACAATGGTTTCTTTTATTTTTTCCACGAATGAGTGGAATGCCTAGGTATATTTCCATTTCTAAGGTTGGTCTGATAGCAAACTATTCGGAAAGATTTCTCTTGAAATTGCTTGGAGTGTTGGGGCTATAATGAGCTCAGGTTTTATTGAGGTTTAGTTGTTGTCCTGATCTAGTGCAATAGTCTTGAATGACGTGATAGAAGCAAGCAGTTCCTCGTTATCTGCCTTGACCAAATAAAATTAGATCATCTGCAAAGGCTAGTGAGTCAGACTTTCTCCCTTGCAACATAGTTTAATATCTTTCAACTTTCCCTTCAGCTTTGCTTCTTTTGGATGGAAAGAAAGAACTTATGCACATAGAACAAAAAGATAAGAGGAGAGGGGATCTCTTTGTCTCAGACCTCTTGTAGGCCAAAACAGTTCTAGGGGGCTTCCATTCAACAAAATGGAGTATTGTGCAGTTGTAACACAAAATATTATCCACTTGATCCATCTTTTAAGAAAGCCATAGCTTTTTAAAGCTGACTGGATGAAACTGCATTCCAATTAATCATAAGCTTTACTCATGTCTAATTTGATGGTCATGGAGCCAGTCTTAGCTTTTCGTTTCCTAGTAATCACGTGCATCATTTAATGCCCAATGAGAACATTATCTTATATGTGCCTTCCTTTAATAAACCTATTTTGATTGAAGGAAATGAGTCGGGCAAGCATGGGTTTGAGTCGACATACCAAGATTTTAGAGATCACTTTGTAGCAAACATTGCATTACCCAATAGGTCTGAAATCACCAACTGTAGTTGGAGCTTCTACTTTAGAAATTAAAGAGATGAAAGTGCAGTTCATGCTGAGTGAGAATTAATCAGTCTCAAATAAGTCTTTAACATACTTGATAATGTTTACTTTGTAGATGTCCCACATGGTGTGGAAAAAGATAGCCGAATATCCTTATGGTCCTAGGGTTTTAAGAGCTCCAATGCTGAACACTGCTGTTTTAATTTCATCGTTAGTAACTAGGACAAGAAGTCGTGAGCAATCATCATCAGTCACTCTCCCTTTTATAAGGCGAAAGAAAATTTCATCCCGAATTGGATTACATGTGGTGTAAATAGCTTTGAAGTGTTTTTGAAAAGTCGCTGCAATTTGATTTTGTTCTGTTAAAAAAAAAAAGATCCATCACTGTGAATGCCTTTGATTCTGTTAAAAACTCGTCTCTTCAAAGTGGATAGATGAAAAAAGCAAGTGTTACGATCACCTCCTTTTATCCAATCAAGTTGGAATTTTGTACACCAAAAAGTTTCCTGCTGGTTCAGATTTTGCTTCAGAAGGGCCTTCAATTCTCTCTTTCACTTCCTAGCTCTCATCTCTATTTGTCAAAGGAATTTCTACATGTTGGTTAATAAGAGTTCGGATTTGAAGTTCATTTTATTTAAGGTTACCAATAGAGTTTTTATTTCAAGCAAGCAAGGCTGAACTAAGATCTCGTAAATTCAAATGATCACAATCATAATCTATCAGGTTGTCAAATACTGATAACTGTAAAGGAGAGATCAACCGTACAGCTGTCCTCTAGCTGATCACGGTTATCTCAATTATTCTATAAATACATGTAATGTGTTATTCATTTTATATATTGGAAAACATCATTTCATCATGGTATCATTTCTTAGGTTCGGTTCAACCCTCTCGATCCAACCACGTTTCAAGATTGTCTCAAAATCCACGTTTCAAGATTGTTTCCAGATTCACGTTTCAAGATTGTTTCCAGAGTCTTCTTGACTCTTTGTTTTTCCCATTCACATATCTAGAGTCTTCTTGACTCTAGAGTCTTCTTTACTTTGTCGTATTCTCTTCTTGAAACAACCAAAAAAAAAGCCAAAATTTCTCCAGATCTTGATCGAATCTGTTCTGCTTCATTACTATGCGCAAGACACTGTTGTTCAAGCTTCTGAAGATCTGAACTGATTCATAGATCTGAACTGAATTTATTTGATGTTTCTTGAAGATTTAATACTTTCGTTTCATAGATCTGAACTGATTCATGGCGACAACTGGATCTTCGTCTCCGCTTGTTACTCGAATTTTCATCCAGCTTTTCCTCTTAAATTGAATGCTGGAAATTACATTTTATGGCGTGCTCAGTTTGTTCCTCTCTTAAAAGGTCACAATCTTTTTGGATTTGTCGATGGATCTATCTGTAGTCCTGTTACTGCGCCTTCGCCTGAATCTGAGAGCTCTGTTGCTGCATCTGCTGGTTCAATTTCTCCATTAACTGTTGATCTATGGACTCGTCAGGATCAACTCATCTTGAGTTGGATTATTTCATCTTTGAGCGAAACGTCTCTTCCACATGTTGTTTCTTCTCAAACTTCTCAGCAAGCTTGGGAAACCTTGGCTGAAGTCTATGCTCCGGCTACTAGATCCAGAGTTCTTGATCTAAAAGATCGATTGTTCCGAATAGAGCGAGGTAGTTCTTCTATTGCTGATTATTTGTTAGAAATTCGCTCTATTGCTGATGCACTTGCAGCGATCAACAGTATGGTTCCTGATGAAGATCTTGTGTTAGCCACTTTGAGAGGTTTGGGAGCAGAATATAATGACTTCTCCACTTCTGTTCGTTTGCGTTCTGATTCGTTGAATTTTAGCAGTTTATCTGGCCTTTTGATTACACAAGAATCTCATCTTCGAGCATCAGCATCACTGTCTGCTTCTTCGGTGATCACTGCTAATGTGGCTGCTTCAACTAATTCTTCTGCTAGTTCTCAAACAACAAATCGTGGAAATTTCTCTGGTAGTAGTGGTGGTAATCGAAGATTTTATGGAAATAGGCGCTTCTCTGGAAATCGCAGAGGTCATCCTCTTTCTGATCGCACAAATTACTTTGATAATCGTCGATTGCAAGGTTCAGGTGGCTATGATCGTCGATTTCAAGGTTCTCAGAACTCAATTCCTAACTATCACCACTCTGTAAGTTCTTCACGTGGTGTTTCTATGAGAACATTCACTGGCTATGAGAACATTGTTGTAGGTAATGGACAAGGTGTTCCTATTTCTTCTTCTGGTTCTGCAATGGTCCAAATTGTTGGTTCTGCCTCTGTGTTTCATTTACCTCGTATCCTATATGCTTCTGGATTACGTTTCAATTTATTATCTGTCTCTCAATTTTCTTCAGATAATAATGTTTACTTTGTTTTTAATGGAAATTCATTTTTCATTAAGGATGTGCAGACTCACAAAGTGGTTCATCAAGGGCAGGGTAATCATGGTCTCTATACTCTGCACTTGCAACTCACCAATTCAGTTACTGCTGCTGCTGTTCTTCCACTTTCGCATTGGCACTGCCGTTTAGGACATCCTGCTGCTACAAGGACTACGCAGGCTTTACATCTTGCTGATACTCCTTTTTCTGGTTCTTTTTCTTCATGTGATGCATGTTATACTGCTCACAGTCATCGTTTGCCATTTCTTGCATCTCGTATCACATAGCCGATGTCCTTTAGATCTCATTCATAGTGATCTTTGGGGTCCTTCTCCCGTAGTTTCTTTTGATGGTTTTTCTTACTATGTGATCTTTGTTGATGACTTCACCAAGTATTGTTGGATGTATCCTTTAAAACGTAAATCTCACTTGTTAGCTGTTTTCACTCGTTTCAAAAATCTTGTGGAGAATTATTTTCATAGTTCAATTTGTTCGTTTCAATCTGATGGAGGCAGTGAGTATAAGTTGTTGGCTCCATTATTTGCTAACTCGGGTATTACTCATCGACACTCGTGTCCTTATACTCGGGCTCGCGAATGGTGTGGCTGAGCGTAAACATCGCCACATCACCGAGTCTGGTTTGTCTCTTCTTTTTCATTCACATCCGCCACAAATATTACGGACCAAAGCCTTTCAAACTGCTGTCTATTTGTTTAATCGTTTACCTTTGCGGTGTCTTAGTAATGTTTCGCCTCTTAAGGCCTTGTTTGACACCTCTCCAGATTTGCACTTTCTCAAAATTTTTGGGTGTTTGTGTTACCCATGGCTTCGTCCATATAATAAAAATAAATTGGAACCACGATCTAGAGCATGTATCTTTGTTGGTTATGCTACAGCTCACAAAGGATATGAGTGCTATGATCCATCAACTGGGAAGATCTTCATTTCACGGCATGTGGTGTTTGAAGAAGCTATCTTTCCTTATTCCAATTTTCAGCATCAAATTGGGAATTTTTCAAAGGATACTTGGCTCTCTGTTGGTATTTCCCTAACCCCAATAGTACCATCTCCACCCAACCCCAATACATGTATTCCCTCTGTTGTTATCCCTAGCCCATCATGTAATAATAATTCTCTTGTAATTTCTGAAGTTGTAACTCATCATAGTGGATATTCCCCCTCCCCCTAATGGTTCAATGGACCCTTGGCATGCTCCATGGATCCTGTAAGCCCATCCATGGCACTTCCACAAAGCCCAACTCCAGCAATTCATGGCCCACACCATACAAGTTCAACTATTGGACCACTATCTACTACGGGCCCACTTGAAATAGTGGATAATAAAATTGCCCCAGCCCACTCTATGCTCACACGCTCCAAAACCGGGTCTTTAAAATCCATCACTCGTTTGAATTTAGTTGCTACCTCGATGACTCCATGGTTCCTACTTGTTATACACAAGCGGTTCGCTCCCCTCATTGGCGGCAAGCTATGCAAGAAGAGTTTAATGCTCTCCTAGCTAATGGTACATGGACCTTGGTTCCTTCTACATCCACACAAAATATTATAGGATGCAAGTGGGTATTTCGTGTGAAGCGTTGTTCTGATGGTTCAATAGATCGCTATAAAGCACGTCTCGTTGCTAAGGGGTTTCATCAACAGCCTGGTATCGATTTTGGAGATACTTTTAGCCCCGTGGTTAAGCATACCACCATCAGAGTTATTCTTTCAATGGCTCTTTCTCGTAATTGGCCCATTCGTCAATTGGATATTTCCAATGCATTTTTGCATGGTGACTTAGATGAGACCGTTTATATGGCTCAGCCCCCGGGTCATGTGGATCCCATGTATCCGGATCATGTATGTCATCTTCGCAAGTCTCTCTATGGTCTCAAGCAAGCCCCACGCGCTTGGTTTCAAAAATTGACTACTTTTATCACCTCTCTTGGATTTGTGGGTTCACGAACGGATACCTCTTTGTTCATCTACAAAGCGGATCTCATCACTCTTTATATCCTCATCTATGTAGATGATATACTTGTTACTGGCAACCAATTTGAGGCTATCTCTGATCTTCTTAAGGTTCTCTCCACTGCCTTTGCCCTTAAAGACTTAGGTGATTTACATTATTTTTTGGGTATTGAGGCTACTCGTACAACTGATGGGCTACTACTTACTCAACGTAAGTATATTTTGGATCTTCTTCGCCATGTTAACATGCATGAGGCCAAGCCTATGCCTACTCCAATGGCCTCTGGGACTTCTCTTAGTATCACTTCTGGTGATCCTTTGCCTGATGGTACTTTGTATCGTCACACAGTTGGGGCTCTTCAATACTTAGCCAACACTCGACCTGATATCAGCTTTGTTGTTAACAAAGTGGCCCAATTTATGCATTGTCCAACGGATATTCACTGGACTGCCGTTAAGCGTATTCTTCGCTATCTTTGTGGCACTATTTCTCATGGCATATATTTCAATCGCCAGTCTACTATTTCCTTGACTGCCTTTTCTGATGCTGATTGGGCTGGGTGTCCGGATGATAGACGCTCGACTACTGGATATTGTGTCTATATGGGTTCTCATCTCATATCTTGGGGCTCACGCAAGCAACGAACTGTTTCTCGTTCTTCTACTGAGGCTGAGTATCGTGCTATTGCTGCTGCTTCAACAGAGCTTCTTTGGTTACGATCTCTATTAGGTGAGATTGGAGCATTTCTTCCCACCGCTCCTGTGATTTGGTGTGATAATATTGGGGCCACGTATATGATATGACAGCCAATCCAGTTTTTCATTCACGCACCAAACACATTGAGATTGATTTCCATTTTGTTCGTGACTTGGTGGCCACTAAGCAGCTTATTGTTCGGTATATTTCCTCTTTGGATCAGATAGCAGATACTTTTACCAAGGGGTTACCTCATTCACGTTTTCTTCTACTCCGGGACAAGCTTACGGTTCAGGATCCGTTACGCTTGCGGGGGCATGTAAAGGAGAGATCAACCGTACAGCTGTCCTCTAGCTGATCACGGTTATCTCAATTATTCTATAAATACATGTAATGTGTTATTCATTTTATATATTGGAAAACATCATTTCATCAATAACCACCTCCTTGAAGCTTGGTTCCTATTGTCCAAAAAGATTCAAATCTAAAGGGCCTTTTCCTTCGCATTGATAGGGAGAGAGTTTGAGAATAATTTATCGATGATCGGAGTTTGTAAATTCCAAATTGAAGGAATGGGATTCTGACATTAGAGTTAACCACTCACTATTGATTAGAAACCTCGCAAGAAGTCATTCTACTCGATGAGAAAGTTTTTGTTTATTTGACCAGGTCAATTTTGAGCCATGAGATACTACTACTCTTATTAAGCTTCCCTGATTTAAGAAGGTTTTGAATGGTGTAAGTTGCCTCCATCTAAAAGGATTTCATCCCCACTTATCAGTAAAATCAAGATAAGAGTTTCAATCACCTCCAAGGCCCATGCACTATTAGTAAACTGTGATAATTGCTCTGAAGGTGCCCTCATTGAAAGTATTCCTCGCTGCTATACAATATTTGGAAGTGTTGCAACGTAACTAGGAAGGACGCGCCAGAACGCTTGTCGGATCTGAGAATATCTTGTAATAGCTGATCTGGTTAAGAAATCGATCGGGAAAATCTATATTGATCTTTTAATTTCCCTTGGCAGTGTGCTTTTGTTTTGATTCAACCTAAAATTTAACAAGTGAAAACGGAAACGACTACAAATAATTTATGGAAACTATGTGATTATCTTTCTCTGAATCAGGAACATGGGGTCTGGCCTTTTTTCATGGCTGTAGAAGAATCTATGTGTTAAGATGATTTTGTGTAGGAGTGATTTTGTATTACCTCTTCATGTGTATATATAATACAATCAAGTAAATAAAATAAATTTAGCATGCTATACATAAGGAAAGAAATTATTTGCAACGGTCATATGATCCAAGATCTCCAACGGTCATATTATCTCCAACGATCATTTTCTCCAAAGATCTCCAATGGTCATATTTTCCAAAGATCTCCAACGGTCATATTATGGCTACTACTCCCCCTCAAGTTGGAGAGTGAATATCAAGAACTCCCAACTTGTCTTTGAGGAATAAAAAAGAATCTTTGCCAAGGGATTTGGTGAAAATGTCAGCAATTTGGGTAGAACTAGAAGTGTGAACGGTGCGGATGAAGCCAGAGCATATTTTATCACGGATGACATGACAATCAATTTCAATATGTTTGGTGCGCTCGTGAAACACAGGATTGGCGGCAATGTGGATGGCCGCTTGATTGTCACAAAAAAGAGGGATTGACTGCTTCAAATGAACACCAAAATCTTGAAGGAGCGAAGTTAACCAAATTAGCTCGCAAGTGGCCATTGCCATGGCTCGATATTCCGCCTCGGCAGGGGATCGATAAACTGTATGTTGTTTCTTAGTCTTCCAAGAGATAGGGCTAGAACCAAGAAAAACACAGTAACCGGTGGTGGAGCGGCGAGTCATGGGACAACTGGCCCAATCAGAGTCGCAAAAAGCACGAAGTGATAAGGTGCTATTAGCTGGAAGTAAAATACCCTAAAGATGAGTTGTGAAGGTATCGGAGAAGGCGAGTTGTAGCGTCCATATGTGGTTTGCGAGGTTGGTGCATAAATTGGCTAAGAATGTTGACAGTGTGCACAATATCTGGACGAGTGATGGTGAGATAAATCAACCGTCCAATCAAACGACGATAAGATGCAGGTTCAGGAAGGATATCACCATCAGAGTCCGTAAGCTTGAGATTTTGTTCCATTGGAAATGAAGTTGGGTGAGCACCGGTGAGGCCGACATCCGATAATATATCCAAAGTGTATTTTCGTTGATTGAGGAAAATACCTTTTTGTGAGCGAGCCAGTTCAAGACCAAGAAAATATTTCATGAGCCCATGATCTTTGATATGAAATTGTTGGTAAAGGAAACTCTTTAAGGTGGAAATCACCAAAGCGTCAGAACCAGCAATAAGGATGTCATCCACATATACTAATACAAAGATGGTTGAATTCCCATGGCCCTTAGAAAAAAGGGAATAATCTGTAGTCAATTGAATGAAGCCCACACTCATTAAGGCAGTAGAAAATTTGGCGAACCAATTACGAGAAGCCTGCTTTAAACCATAGAGAGATTTGTGGAGGCGGCAAAAAACATTCTCCCCCTTACGATGATAACCAAGAGGTAGAGTCATATATACTTCTTCGTCAAGATCGCCATGTAAGAAGGTGTTATTAACGTCAAGTTGATGAAGGGATCAATTTTTAATTGAGGCAAGAGCAAGCAAGACGCGTACAGTAACGAGTTTGGCCACAGGAGCAAAAGTCTCATGAAAATCAACACCTTCAGTTTGGGTGTACCCCTTGGCCGCCAAACGTGCTTTAGAACCATCAGAGTGTCGTTTAATTTTGTAGACCCATTTACAACGAATGACTTTCTTTTGAGGCGGCAAAGGAACAAGTGATCAAGTGTTATTGGTTTCAAGAGCCTCAATCTCTAACTGCATGGCATCTTTCCAGTCAGGTGACAACATTGCTTTGGCAAAACTAGTGGGTTCTTCAGAAGAGGAAAGAGACCTGATAAACTTAAGATGAGAAGGTGAGACCTTTTTATAAGATATAGAAGAATCAAGAGGAAAGAGTTTACCGGCATCCGAAGAAGATGATGTGGCATGAGTAGCCGAGCATATGTAGTCCTTCAAATGGGAGGTGGGATTATGCGACGGGGCGGAGCGACGTGGGAACAACACAACTGGAGGTGGGGAAGGGTTGTGTGGTAGGGTTGGCGGGTCCAATGGTGGAGATGGGAAAACGGGGTTGGTTGGGATGGAGGAGGATTCAAAATCAGGAACCAGAACAGGGAGTGTAGGGTTAATAGATGAAGGGGAAGTCTTTAGGTGGTAAGGAAAAATATGTTCAATAAAAACGACATCTCTACTTGTGTAAACCTTGTGAGAAGTGAGATAAAAATTTTTATAACCTTTTTGAGCAAAAGGGTACCCAATGAAAATTCCTGGAGAAGCACGGGGGTCAAATTTGTGCTTGATGGTGGAATGGTTGTGTCCATAGCACAAACAACCAAAAGTACGAAGATGAACATATGTGGGGGTTTTATTAAAAAGAAGTTCAAAAGGAGTTTTCTCTTTTAAAAGTTTGGCAGGCAACCTATTAATAATGTGTGTGGCCATAAGAACGCAATCACCCCAAAAATCTTGTGGAAGATTGGCCTGAAATAAAAGGGCCCGACCAACATTGAGTAGGTGCCGGTGTTTGCGTTCAACAACACCATTTTGTTGTGGGGTGTCAATACAACTATATTCATGGATAATTCCATGGTTGGAAAAAAATGAGGTGGTGTAATGATTAAAAAATTCACGAGCATTATCAGTGCGAATTTTTTTTATTTGAAAATTAAATTGAGTTTTAACCATTGCAAAAAAATCATGCAAATAAGACTTGAAGTTCATTAGAAAAACCCAAGTATAGCGAGAATAGTCATCCACAATAGTCAAAAAATATTTAGCACCACATATAGAAGGAATATAATAAGGACCCCAAACATCACAATGTATTAAATCAAAAGAAGATGAAGTGGATATGGAGCTAGATGGGAAAGGTAGCCGGGTTTGTTTTGCCAAAGGACAAATAGTGCAAACACGTTTATTAGAAATCGAAATGCAAGAATTAAAACGTGATAAAGAATTAATAATGTTGCGAGATGGGTGGCCTAAGCGCCAATGCCACACATCAAAGGAGGGGGAATGAGTGGATGAGGCTGCAATAATGGAGGGAAGCAACTCCAAATAATGTAAGCCATTATGCTCTTTACCCAATCCAATCATCTTCTTCGTTGGTAAGTCCTGAAAGACACAATGATGAGGAAAAAATGTTACTAAACAATTGAGAGCTTTAGTGATTTGACTAACGGGTAATAAATTAAAACGGAATGAAGGAACATATAAGACATTATTAAGAGAGATGGAAGGGGTGGGGGTGCAAGTCCCTAAATGGGACACAGGGGTTGTTTCACCATTGGGTAATGTAATCGAAGATGTATAAGGAACCACCGTATCATTGTTAAAGAATTGTAGCTTAGAAGCTATATGAAAATTTGCCCCAGAATCAATAACCCATGGGGAAGGGGAATTACCTGTAGCATTTGCTAAAGGAGTGGGATTACCCGACTCGATCAATGCCAATAATTGATGATACTGCGTTGAAGTAAAGGAAGTAAAGGAGGGGGCAGAATTTGTTCCTGGGTTGATGGCGGCAAATGATCAAGCAGAGAGTCCAGGTGATGTTGATTTAATGTGTGTATTGTTGCTCTTGGGAGGATAACCGTGTTTCTTAAAACAACGGGAATCTGAATGGCCGTCCATGCCACAAAAATCACAGTGATACATAGGCTTCTTACCATTTTTAGAATGTGTACGAGGAGCAGTGGCTGCAAGGGCAGTTTGATGCAATGATGGATTTGGTAACTCATGGAGGGAGCGATGACGCCCCTCTTGCAATAGAAGAGAATAAGCACGATTGATGTTAGGCAAGGATTCCATCAAAAGGAGTTGACTCCGAACAGAAGAATAAGAATCATTAAGGCCCATTAAAAATTCAAGTAAGCAATCTTGTCGTTGAAGATCAGTGTGTTTTGACAAAAGACCACAAGTGCAGGGCGGGAACGAGTTGTATGAGTCGACTTCATCCCAAAAACCCTTGAGAATTGTATAATAAGATGCCAAAGAAGAGGTTCCTTGACAATGATTAGAAATGCTACGTCGAATCTCAAAAATTCAAGGAGCATTTTTTTGAGAAAAATGATCACGAAGATCATCCCAAACCTCGTGGGCAGTAGAGATGTAGAGAATGCTATTAGCAATATCAGGTGAGAGAGCATTTAGCAACCAAGAAAGAACCATGTTGTTGCATTGTGTCCATGCGGGAAGCTCCAAAGAATTAGCAGCGGGTTTAGGCAAGGAGCCATCAATAAATACAAGCTTATGTTTGGCCTCAAGAGCCATCCGCATCGCACGATTCCAAGTGGGATAATTATCACCGCATAAAAGCTGCGTGACGAGTATAGCACCAGGATTATCCGAATGATGTAGAAAATATGGAGAAGAACCGTCAAAGTTGATGGAAACAACATTATTGGAAGCAACAACAGCTGTAGCAAGAGCATTGAGAGATGGATCCGTCATTGTAAAGGCAGCGGAAAGAAAACAACAACGTAGGGATCATTTACTACTCTTGAAAAAAAAATAGCTTCACTGGAAAAGGTTTGGATCGTCCTAAACTGATACCATGTTAAGATGATTTTGTGTAGGAGTGATTTTGTATTACTTCTTCATGTGTATATATAATACAATCAAGTAAATAATAAAATAAATGTAGCATGCTATACATAAGGAAAGAAATTATTTGCAACGCTCATATGATCCAAGATCTCCAACGGTCATATTATCTCCAATGGTCATATTTTCCAAAGATCTCCAATGGTCATATTATGGCTAATATCCATGAGCCCTTTTGGCCGGACTTGGTAGAGAAGTGAGGACTGAATTGGCAGCAATGCTATCTTGTTGCCGAAGATGACTTGGTTTTGGCTGCTCGGCATGGAGTCGCTGCTCACAGCTTAACCGCCGCCTCAAGCGAACACTCCTTCTTCATCATATCCAAGCACATGAGTGTGACCGGGATCAGAAATCAAGAAGAGTGGTTAAGATTTGGTCGATTCAAGAAGAACTGGCGCTGGATAGGGAAGATGAAGATTGAGGATCGCCACTCTAGTTCTCTCCTGTGTTCCACTTCCACCGCCTCAAAACGACAGATCGCTCCTTTCCAAAATCTTGAAACGGCAGCCCTGGGAATTTGGTATATGAAGAGTTCTCCGAGTATAGAAATGAACTTAGATGAGTTAGGGAGGCAGTGGTTGCAATTAGAGCAAAATTTACGAGAAAGGTTTGTCGTATGGCGAGTTGATTGAATAAATGCGTGTAGTCGTTCAAGTATTGAGAGGTATTATTGTGCTGATTGATGTAACTTATAAATGGATTTCAACAATTTGATGTCATATTGGGACACATGTCACACATCTACAAGTCAAAAATGGATAGGATAAATTTCCTTGCAGGCATTCACTATGGCTTGGTTGCTCTCTCTTCCTCAGGACTCCCTGGACTGACCGTTTTCGTTATTAATTGTGTAACAACCCCCGTTTTTCTAACCCGGAATCCGTATTGTAGGTCCGAGAACCCGAAGGTCTAGTCGGATTAATTTTGTGGAGTGTCCAGATAGGAGTCCATGATCCATATCCAAAACCCATGGATCTGGATTCTCTTGTTGAAGAATCAGCCTTACTAGGAAGTTGGATCTTTGGTTGAAGGCAAGTGGTGTTTGGAGATGTCCGGAATGAAGGTAAGACATCCCCCATGTGTTGTTTAGGGCTAGGTTGTGTTTGGGTTTCAACCCCCTGAGCAAAGCACCCTTGTATAGCAATATACTTGGGGGCGGTTGCTAGTGGCGGTTGATTAAACCAAGCGACCGCCTTAAGCGATCGCCCGGTTCTGCTTGCGGGAAAATGCCCTATTTTGCCCCCTATTCGTTATAAATAGCATCCCTCGCCCTATTAACGCATTATTATGTTCGGGATTGCTATTTTGGGCGATTAGGCGGCAGTGGAAACATGCTAAAAGGTGGGCGAAGTGCTGTTAATGATCTGGAACCTTTTTCCTTCTATTCTTGGTGATTCTGATTAAGGTAATGAATCTCCATCTTCTATTCTCTTCTTTTTAACCTCTGATTGATATGAACCCATCCCCATTTTGTTAGTGGTTACCCAATTGATTTGTTGTATCTCCCTTTTCAATGTTCTTGATGAGATCCTGTCCAGAAACAAATCCCCGCATTTGTTTAATGGATGGATCCCATCAAGGGGAATGATTTGGGTAATAAATCTTTTTTAATTTTAGGGTTTCTTGTTACCCCCTTGTTCTAGACCTATTAAGCTTGAAATTCGGACTTAGATCATCCCAAAACGGATTGAAATCGGATGATAAAAAGTCTGATTTTCCGAGTTGGAAACTGTCTGAAACAGGGGCGGTCGCTTGTGGAGGTCGCTTAACTTAAGTAACCGCCACAAGCAATCGGCTGGTTTCTAGTAACTGTGTAGGTTTGATTTTTGAATTGTTTTGACTCTTGACTCTTATACATTCTTGTAACCCTATGCCTAGGTGTTCTCTGTTTCGAATAAAAGTCTTATAATAGTTTTTGGATTGCAAGTTAGAGGACTTCTACTAAATTACAGGTAAGGACATGCATTCTTATTTATATGCAATTACATATACATGATGACTCAGCTGTTCTATTTACTATTCTTTGATCATGTAACTTGCTGTAATTGTATAAAGCATGTGAATCTTATTGTATACTTGCTGTTAGTGGTGTTCTTTGATGTACTTCATCTTTTATGATATTGCACAACTGTTCATGGTATGATAAAGAGTGATTGTAGTGTAGTTGTGATGGAAAGGGTATTCCTTTGGGATATCTTAGCTTGGGATATCAGAAGGCTGTGGAATGGGACACATGCCTGTTGATGTCTCCAGCACTATCATGATTACTGGATGACATATTTAGGAGTGTCTAGAATTGCATGGCTAGGTACCCCACATGCTATTACCCTTTCGGCAGGGGAATTGAAGCCGGGTGACCCGTGACAATGGTGACGTGACTATGTTTCATCCAACAGCGGTAACCAGTCCGTGCGGAGACTCAGTGGTCCACAATTGGTCATGTAATGGTAGGGTTGCATATGTTAGGGTTGGGCTCATGGACGTCCAAGGAGCGGACCGGGTGTCGCGAGGAGTCATGAGAGCATCCACCCCAACAATATGTGGATGACCATAGGGTTAAGGAGTGGAGTCCAATAGCGGTAGCCAGTCCGTGAGGGTTCTCACTCCTAGGTTGCGAAGGATACTGAACCGAGTTGGTTGGTGCCATAGGGGAAGTATCTAGACTCCATATAGTATGTTACCATTATGACTTGCATTGGATTAGAAACCCCGACATGCGCCGGTACTCATTGCCAATGGTCGTGGTGAGAGAGTGTTGACTTAACCCCCAGCCATGGTTTGAGAGCCAGTGTGGACTCACCCCCTTTGCCCGGGATCCCTACGAGAGGTAACCAGTCCTTGCCGGATCCGAGTGATGAGACTTACCCGAGAGGAGGGCTGGTGTATATCTTAAAGCATGTCAGCTGTTAGAGACTTGCATAGTTAGATCTTAGTAGCATTCATATTTCTGCATACCATCCATATCATTTCATATGTGCATTCGTGGATTGTATTGACATATATATGAGAATTTTCTGTTCCTTACTGAGTTCGTCGGAACTCATTCCTTTCATTGTATATATTGTATGAGTTGTACAGATGGTTGCACAATGTCGGAAGTTGGAGATGATTCATATGAAAGAGCCTCCTCGTATGAAACTGATGTGGCACAAACAGTGATGCATGAACTTTCAGAGCATGGAGCCTCCTGAAGATGCTTATGTGCACTTTTAGAACCCATTGATGGCCAATGGAGGCAGATTCCCAGGACTTTGATGATCGTGTGGAGAAAGATTGGAGGACATCTTTACTTGCTAATTTATAAAACTAGTTTTTAGATTTAGAAAAGAAGACCAAAGAGAAGATTATTTAGTTTATTTATTTTGCTTCCGCTGAACTCGATATTACATTTGATTCTTAATTCTTTCCTTTGGCTATTTCTTGGATATTTATTGGAGTATTTGGACTCCTGTAACCTTTTTATTAATTATTGCTCTTTTCTTGCTCTTGATTATCTGTATTTGTATTTATTATTGTTGATAGACTAAAACCATGGATCCTGTGACGGTTCACATCCACGGGTTGTCGGGCGGTTAACTGGGCCCGGCGGGCGGGGTGTGACAAATTGTGACCCCACACAGACTTGAACATATCTTGTTTGTACAAAAGCGGTTTAAAGGTTTTATAAGTTGTCATAAATGTGTGCAGATGTGATTGAATGTTTGGTAAAACTCATATTTGTTAGTGAAGAGGTTGTAGGTCTGCGTGCACTCTCGTTTTCATTATAATTTCACTTCCTGATTATTTACTTACCGGAAAAGAGGTTTAAAGAATTTGTGCATATGTGGTACACGCTATTTTTTGTTTTATTCAAACTAGGGTTTTTCTTGTAGAATGGGAATGCGGTTTCATCGAGTTTTACCAAGGGCATAATTTTGTAAATTTTAATTTTTGAATATAAAATTAAAAAAATTTGAATTACAACTATAGTGCACATTTTCATATAAATCATGCCATCTACAAAGATTGAACCCACAACCTCGTCACTAAGAAATATGGTTTAAAAGATTTGTTGGACGAACAAGATTTCACTCACCAAATTAAATGGTAGATATTTAGAAACGTTATGCTAAGAGATTCTCATGGCCGTTCAGCTATCACCTTCCCTTATAAAATTTAAGACCCATTTGATAACGTATTGAAAAAATACGAATTCTAGTGCTTCTTGCTTTAAGAAGTAGAAAATTTGGCTGAAAATTGTTTGATAAAACGGTTTGTTGTATGGCGAGTTGATTGATAAACTTATTTTATAAAATTTGCTTGTCAAAATATGACCCTTGACCAATGTATTGAGGCTCTCAAGAATTGGGTGTCAGAGTTGTTGGTTTCTGGGAAGGCCAAGAGAAGTGGGGAAAACCTATTTGCTAAGGGTAAGAGCCCTAACAAACAAGGTAAATCCAAAGGGAAATGTAAGGGGAATAACAATCATATCAATAATAACAAGAATAACAATTAGAATAATAAATATGACTCTAGCACTAAGAGATGTTTCTTTTATAAGAAAGTGGGTCACTTTTTTTTTTTTTTCGATAATAAAACAACGGAGTCAAGGACTCAAAGAGAAACTACAAGGAAGCAAGCATCACAATCCGCTGAAGGATCTCCTCCAACCCGTGGGGAACATCTTGAAAGAACATCCAAGAGCACTCCAAATCGAGTGGAAACTTAGACATCCAATCAGCAGCCTTATTAGCAACATGTCCAACATACACGCATCGCGTACTCACCATCTCATGCAGCAAAACACCAATTCGCTCAACTAAACGACCAAACCTCCCACGATCCACACAACATGGATCCAAAAGCTCTATTGCTTTCCGGGAATCCGACTCCAGCTGTTATGCATATAACACAAGAATTAAAAGCATAACGTGGACACACAAGCCACAACAGACACACAAGAATTTTTAACGTGGAAAAACCCGCAAGGGAAAAAACCACGGGACCGTTATCAATGTCCACCCAAAACTTCCACTATCACTAAATGATAATAACAATGGGTATACAATCAACATCCCATCTTTATATAACACAAGAGAAACTCAAAATCACAAGCACATCATCAAATAAATGGAAATCAGAGAGAATGGAGAAAAGTCACCAGAGAGACTTCCCGAGAACTATGGTAGAATGATATTCTATCCGTTGGATATGAAGAGCTAGGTGCCACGACCATTCCTTTCAAATCTCACTTCATTCCAAGAACGTATCACCGTCGGATTCGCCGGAGAAACCAGAAAAAACCCACTTCTTCTTCCTCACGGTTCTGCTCTCTCTCTCTCTCTCTCTCTCTCTCTCTCTCTCTCTCTCCTCTGTGTGCTTTCTTTTTCTCTCTCCTATTCTCTTTCTTTCACTGTTTTGGCTGCTGCTTTTTTTTTTTTTTTTTTTTTTTTTTTTTCGCTTTCTTAAAAACCCTATTTTGCTTTTGGTTCACTTAAAGAAAGCTGGGCCCCACATTATTTCAATGGGCCATGGGCCGGACCCAACAAATCTCCCCCTCCGTGCCCATGAGGGAGGAAACCACAACTTGACTCCTTACTTGGAATCCATGTGTGCAAGCTCCTTGCACACCTCAAACTTCTCTCGAGTAACAATCTTTGTTAACATATCAGAGGCATTCTTATTTGTGTGAATTTTCACAATCTTCAACAACTCATCTTCCACCACATCACGCAACCAATGATATCTCACATCAATGTGCTTTGTGCGAGAGTGATATGTAGAGTTCTTGCTCAAGTCAATAGCACTCTGACTGTCACAGTTTACCACATACTTGTCTTGCTTCAAACCCAATTCTTAGAGAAATCTTTTCAACCACAACATTTCTTTCCCTGCTTCTACAGCGGCGATCTATTCAGCCTTAGTTGTAGACAAAGCCACACATTTCTGTAGTTTGGACTGCCAAGAGACAGCTCCCCCTGCAAAAGTAAACAAATACCCAGAAGTTGACTTTCTACAATCAAGGTCACCCGCCATGTCAGAATCAGTATACCCTTCCAAGACTGGATCTGAACCTCCAAAACATAAACACAAATTGGAACTTCCTCTCAAATATCTGAAGATCCATTTCATAGCTTCCCAATGATCTCTCCCTGGATTATCAAGAAACCTGCTCACAACACTAACTACTTGTGCAATATCTGGTCTAGTGCAGACCATGGCATACATAAGACTACCAACTGCAAAAGATTAAGGAATACCTGGCATTGCTTCTTTTTCTTGAATGGTAGATGAATATGACTGCTTACTCAGTTTAAAGTGACTGGAAAGAGGTGTGCTTATAGGCTTAGCACCCTGCATGTTGAATCTTTTAAGCACCCGTTCAACATATTTTTCTTGTGACAACCATAGCTTCCTAGCCTTACTATCACGAACAATATGTATGCCCAATATTTGTCTAGCTGGCCCTAAGGCCTTCATATCAAAGGACTTGAACAACTGTTCTTTCAACTTCTTAATCATATTTACATCTTGTTCAATGATCAACATGTCATCAACATAAAGGAGAAGAACAATGAACTTACCATCTGAAAATTTTCTGAAATATACACAATGATCTGCTTAAGTCCTCTTATTCCCAATAGCCACCATAAGTGAGTCAAACTTTTTGTACCACTGCCTTGGTGCCTGCTTTAGTCCATAAAGACTCTTCTTTAACTTGCATACCAAGTGCTCCTTCCCTTTGACTTCAAACCCTTCTGGTTGCATTATATAAATTTCTTCATTTAAGTCACCATGAAGAAATGCAGTTTTCACATTTAACTGCTCAAGCTCAAGATCCATGCTAGCTACTAAACCCAAAATGACTCGAATGGATGTCAATTTTACAACTGGAGAGAAGATCTCATCAAAGTCAATGCCCGACCTTCTTCTGTTCGAACCCTTCACCACCAAAAGAGCCTTGTGCTTCACTAGCTTCTCAGATGCATCTCTCTTTATCTTGTATACCCATTTGTTCCTCAATGCTTTTCTGCCTTTAGGAAGTGTTACCAACTCATAAGTATGGTTCTTATGCAAGGAACTTATCTCTTCTTGCATAGCTTTCATCCAACTAATTTTATACTATGGATCATTGCTTCCTGAAAGCTTTTGGGCTCCCCCTCATCAGTAAGAAGAATATACTTAGAACTCTGATACTTTTGTGTTAGTCTACGCTCTCTTGTGGACCGCATTACTTGAGATTCTACAACCTCTTCTTGTGGGGATTGCTCCCCCTACTCAATATCCTTATGATCCATAGAATTATCTGTCACAATCTCTGGATCATTAAGGTCAACCTGTTCTTCATGAGTAGGTTCTCCTCCTAGAACGGATGTGGGATCAAAGATAACATTCTCAACATGAGTAAGCTTCTCAGACTTCTCAAAGTGTGTAATATTTTCAACTTCACGAAATATTACATCTCTACTTCTGAAAGTCTTCTTCTTTTCTGGATCCCATAATCTGTACCCAAATTCTTCATTTCTATATCCCAAGAATATGCAAGGAACCGCCTTGTCATCAAGCTTTGATC
The DNA here is from genome assembly GCF_041222555.1 of Hakea prostrata. Taxonomy (NCBI): domain Eukaryota; kingdom Viridiplantae; phylum Streptophyta; class Magnoliopsida; order Proteales; family Proteaceae; genus Hakea; species Hakea prostrata. Next base: position 29,527,299 of record NC_142600.1, read on the forward strand.
TTTGCTCCTTTAGTATATGTGCAAATGCCTTGCAACCAAACACCTTCATATGAGAGTAGGAGGCATCCTTCCCTCTCCATACCCTTTCTGGAATATCAGACTCTAAAGGAGCTGATGGAGACCTATTCATCAGATAACAAGCAGTGTTGGCTGCTTCTCCCCAAAATGGTTTTGGCAACATAGCCATTTTCAACATGCATCTCACTTTCTCAACAATGGTCCAGTTGTATCTCTTTGCTACCCTATTGTGTTGAGGGGTTCCAGGAACTGTTTTCTCATGTTTGATGTCATATCTAGAACAATAGCTATTGAACTCTTTTAATGTGTACTCTCCTCCATTGTCAGTGCGGAGACACTTCAAAGATTTTCCTGTTTCTCTTTCGGCCATGACATGAAACTGTTGAAAATAATGGAGTGCCTGGTCTTTGGATTTCAACAAAAACAACCACACCTATCGTGATGCATCATCAATGAAAGTAATAAAATATCTATTACCTCCTAATGATGGAACCCTAAATGGACCACAAATATTAGAATGTACCAATTCTAATAAATTTGACTTCCACCATGATGCTTTTGAAATGAAACTCTATGTTGTTTACCAAATAAATAATAATCACAAGGATTTAAAAACATACCTTTGGTAAGAGGAATTAATGACTTATTTGCCAAAACCTACAACCCCTTGTCACTCATGTGACCCAGTCTCCTATGCCATAGATTAGGTAAGGAATCATCGTCTGCTGCATTCAATCCACCTTCACATATTCTCACTCTTGTCTTGTACAAAGAGCAACAAACATCTCCTCTAGCAACCACTAATGACCCCTTGGTGAGCTTCCATTTTTCATTACTGAAGGTACTCTCAAATCCTTTTCTATCCAAGGCAATCCCAAAGATCAAATTAAGACGCAAATCATGAACATGTCATGCCGTACATCTTTCAAAGTGAGTGTGTAGCCCATGTTTGTCACTATACAAACATCACCAATACTCACAATATTGCAAGCACTAGTGTTCCCCATCTTCACAGTTCCAAAGTCTCCTGCTTTGTATTTAGTGAAGGACTCCCTAATAGGAGTAGCATGATAAGAAGCTCCTGTATCAATAATCCACTTAACCTGGTGATCTGACATATACAAACACTGATCCTCACCAAAAGGAAGAAGAACTAGAGCATCATCAGATGTTATAGAGGCGGTGTTATTATCATCATCTTTCTTCTGATTGCTCTCTTCACTTTGCTCTCTTTTCCAAATTCTGCAATTTCTTTTTATATGCCCCTCTTTGCCACAATGATAACACTTGAATTTTTCTCTAGATTTTGATATATCTTTTGATTTACCATGACTCTTGGCTTTATCACGACCTTTGTTGAACTTGTCTTTGCTCCTCCCTGTTCTCGTGACAAGTGCTTGTGCATCATTTGAACCCATGGACTTCCTTCTTGTCTCTTCATTCAATAATGCATTGGTAACCATGCTCAATGATAGTTTACCCTCTGGGGCAGAATTGCTAACTGATACAACCAAAGTCTCCCAAGAATCTGGTAAGGAACTCAATAATAATAAATCTTGTAACTCATCTTCAAGCTTCAACCTCATTGTGTTCAACTAGTTCACTATGCTTTGATATTCATTCAAGTATTTAGTAACTGAAGTATTTTCCTTCAACTTCATGTTAACAAGCTTTATCATCAGAAAAGCTTTATTCCCAACTGTTTTCCTTTCATAGAGACTCGCTAACTTTTTTCAAAGTTCTTCCGCCGATGTCTCATTTGCAACATGATGGAAAACACTAATGTCCAACCACTGTCGGATCGTGCCAATAGTTTTCCTATTTAATTTGGTCAACTTAGCTTCAGAAATCTCTGATGGTCGATTAATATCACCTTCAACAGGTTCATATAAATCTCTACAAAATAAGAGATTTTTCATCATAGGCTTCCAAATCAACCAATTTGATCCACTAAGCTTAATCATAGTGCTTGAGGTACTTTCCATTTTAATTTACACAGTTATCGACTAAGTTCTGATACCACTTTGATAGGGCTAAACAATATGCTAGTGTAAATTAAAGAAACAAACACAACTGTAATGGATCAAGCATTCAACACACAAGCCACAACAGACACACAGGAGGAATTTTTAATGTGGAAAAATCCGCAAGGAAAAAAACCACGGGACCGTTATCGGAGTCCATCCAAAACTTCCACTATCACTAAATGATAATAACAATGGGTATACAATCAACATTCCCATCTCTAGATAACACTAGAGGAACTCAAATCATAAGCACATCATCAAATAAATGGAAATCAGAGAGAATGGAGCAAAGTCACCAGAGAGGCTTCTCGAGAACTATGGTAGAATGATATTCTGACTGTTGGATATGAAGAGCTAGGTGCCACGACCATTCCCTTCAAATCTCACTTCATTCCGCCAACGTATCACTATCGGATTTGTTGGAGAAACCAGAAAAAGCCCCACTTCTTCTTCCTCATGGTTCTGCTCTCTCTCTCTCTCTCCTCTGTGTGCTTTCTTTTTCTCTCTCCTGTTCTCTTTCTTTCACTGTTTCGACTGCTTTTTTTTCACTTTCTAAAAAAACCCTATTTTGCTTTTGGTTCACTTAAAGAAAGCTGGGCCCCACATTATTTCAATGGGCCATGGGCCGGACCCAACAATGTAAGCTTTGAAGAAATAAAACTTATTTGACAAGGATAAGGTTGAGAAATTGGAGTTTGTGAGTATTGTGTCCTAGGAAATCAATACATGATAAGTTTTGGGGTTGGGTCCCACTCCCACATATCTAGTGTTATATTGGAATATGTTCATGGTGCTTTGTGGGGACCAACATCAATACTGTTTTATGGAGGTAACTCCTATTTTCTATCCCTAATTGATGACTACTTTAGGAAGACTTTGATTTTCTTATTGAAGTCCAAGGATGAGATTTTTGCCAAGTTTAAGGAATGGGTCTTTTGGTTGAAAACTTGAGTGGAAAGAAAGTCAAGACCTTGAGAATAGACAATGGGTTAGAGTTTGTAAATGAAATATTCAATAGACATTTTAAAGACAAAGGTATTTAAAGGCATAGAACAGTTAGAGCCACCCCTCAACAAAATGGCATTGCTGAAAAAATAAATAGGATTATCCTAAACAAAACTAGATGCGTGCTTATTAGTTATGGAGTTCCCAAGGGGTTCTAGGGTGAGGCTATAACTACAACAATTTACCTAATAAATAGATGCCCCTCTATGACCATAAGTTCCAAAACTCCTGAGGAGATTGGCGGGGGAAGCCCCTCAAGTTAGAAAACCTTAGGGTGTTTGGTTGTGAAGCTTTTGCTCATCAAAGCATTAGCAAACTGGAACCTAGGAGTAAAAAGTGTATATTATTGGGTTATCCTGAAGGTGTTAAAGGCTATAAGTTGTGGAATAGATCTATACCTAGTATGAAGACCTTTGTGAGTAAGGATGTTCTCCTTAGGAAGAGTGTATTCTTTTGCTTGTCTATTGACAATACAAATTTTGATCCCCCGATCCAGAGATTGACTGATTTCACTTAGTTTAACTTAGAGCACGTTGGTATTCCTTTGGACCTTGTTCAGACCATGGCCATAAACTTGTAGCACCCTTGACTTCCCCTCAACCCAGCTTTAGTAATAATGAGCCTGAGGTTGTGGAACCTGACACTGTTAGTGAACCTTGGCCCTCTCCTGTAACTTCCGCACTAGTAATGTGGGTGGGGTTCTTGATTTGGGTAGCTACCAGCTAGCTAGGTGATGAGCACATTTATGTGTGAAATCTTAGGGCATAAAGCATGCATTTTACACACTTAGAGTGGAGCTACCTTGGGTTTTATGTTGTTTTTGTAGATTTTAAGACTTTTCAAGATTTAAGCAAATATTTGGAGTTTTGGGTATGAATCATGCAATTTTACACATCAAGAGGTCCATTCAAATTCTCAAATGCGAAAATGGGCCTGATCTAGAGCATGATGGGCTAGAGATGTGATTATGGGCCAACTCCGAAATATTTAAGAGATAAAGAAAACAAATTTTATCTACGGCTAAGATTATAAATTATCAATTAAATCTACACAGATATTATTGAGAGAGTCCAAATGGAGAAAAGAGTCCTTGCATACTTCAATATCTTATTTCCTATTTGTGATTTGAACAAATAAAGAAAAAGAGGAAAAATAATTATTTTCAAACAAGGAAGAAGGAAAAATCCCGTTTTTGAATGTCTTTGTTCAATTTCGATCAAACCCTTCATTGAACCGTCATCCGGTGTCCGATTGAGCTGATTTTTGGAGGAGAGCTTCCTGACTTCTTGATCCTCAAATCTAACGGTGAAATTGTGCATTTGATCTCTCTAAGATAGTCCGATTAATACGTCAAAACCCTAATTGGTTAAGTTAGATAGGAACTCCGAGTTTGATTCAAATTCTATCAAGATTCATATCCCATGTAAACTCTATAAAAGGAGAGCATACTCCATCAAGAGAGAACGTGTTTTAGAGCTTAGGAAGAACACATTTTCTTTTCTCTTCAGTTTATTTAGGCTTTCTCTAGTTTTCTTTGCTTGCTTTTGTGAGATTCTAATTTCTAGAATGAATGTTTAGGTTTAATTTTTGTATGTAATGTAATGCAATTTCAAGTTCAATATCAAGTTCAAGTTTCAAGTTTCAAGTTTCAAGATTCGTTTTTCTCTGGGTCTAGCAATTGCAGATCTAGATCTGGTTATTAGGGTTGGTTGAGATTCGAATCATTTGTTCAAATTCTTTTTTATTGTTTGAAGTTCAAAGATGCAAGTAAGTAACATTCTTCAATAATTTTCTCTCCCCCCTCCATTCCTGCTTCTAACTACCCCTTAATATTCTTAATTTAGGATTTATTTTCAGCATTTATTTATTGTTTTCCCTCCCCTGGGTCCTTGATCAGAGATGCCTACAGTCGTGCCTCTCTTTGGTTAAGGTTTCCCTTTCTTTTTATTATTCTGTTATTTACTTTCTGCAATTTATTTTTCTCTAGTATCTGTTCCCTCGATCGGTGGACTCTAAGCTACGACAAAGGGTCCACGGTCAAAGTCATTATAATTATATCCACTTCCCTAGATCCAGAGTTGACACTCGAATCACTTTCCTTTTATTTTTATTTATTTATTATTCGCATTTATTTCTGCCTTTATTAATTATGCATTGGTCATGTTTGCTTTATTTCTCATCTCAATTCGATCGCATTAGATGTACGGATTAGGACCGTTCATTTAGTTTAATTAAGTAATTAACAAATTTGAATAATTGCACTCTCGCATTATCATTAAGAAGTTAATTCTAAAGTGACATATCTCCTTGAGATCGACCCGTTAGCTACACGATATCGTGCGCTTGCGGTTACTTTTAATTTCACAAACACTAGGGATAGAGTGAAGAGAGAGATTAGACCACCTAAAAGGTATTTAGCTAATTTTGCCCTTGAGGCTGATGATGTAGCTTCTGAGTTTGGGTCTGGTGAACCTAATTCCTATAAGGAGGCCTTAGATTCCAAGGATAAGGATTTGTGGGTTAAAGTCATACATGAGGAGTTGGAGTCATTGAATAAGAAATCAAGTTTGGAAGTTAGTTGATAGACCTAAAGACCATAAGCTTTTTCCTTGTAAGTGAATATTCAAAATTAAGAATGATGGGGGTGAATAACTCCAAGAGATATAAGGTTAGACTTGTTGCTAAGGGTTTGTCCAAAAGGAAGGGGTGGATTATGATGAGATATTTTCCCCAGTTGCTAAGTATAAGATTATAAGGGTGTTGTTTTCCTTGGTTGCTCAAACACAAATGAAAATAGGGCAAATGGATGTTAAAATTGCTTTTCTTTATGACAATTTATAAGAGAGGATCTATATGTAACCCCCTTTAAGCATCTTATCATCCGATGATGAGACTAAAATTTGTTTGCTACAAAAATCCTTGTATGGACTTAAATAAGGCTTGAGATAATGGAATCAAAGATTTGACTAATTTGTGTTGAGTATTGGTTTCAAAAAATGTGTTTATGGTAGTTGGCTATATTTTCTAATTTCAGACTCTATTCCTTTATATTTGCTACTTTATGTAGATGATATTTTGATTATACGTGTTGATTCAAGTCTTATTCATGCAAATTGAAGTCTGAATTTGAGATGAAAAAGCTTAAACCAGCCAAGAAAGTGTTGATGATTGAGATATATAGGAGTAAGGGGGAGAGGACTATGTATGTTTGTCAAAATCGTATTTGCTTAAGATCATTGAGAAGTTTAATATGCTGAATTGTAAATCTGTTAATGTTCCTTTGGCTACACATTTTAAACATCTCAATGATCTTAAGCAAATACTGTCACATCCTCCCAGCCGGTACCCTAACTGGTATACCCGAGAGTGTGATCCACAGCCCTAAAGATCAAGTTTAGGAACGATCATATCCATTTCGCACAATAACATAATCAAAAGCAAGAACAAATCATAATGTTCAAGTAATTTATAATAAAAGTCAAGAAAGGATCTTAGAAGGATCACTATAGAATATCAGAGTGCGGAATAACAAGATACCAAATCAAAAGACAACTGTAGAGTATAGCGGAAATATACTCCACAGATATATGTGGAAGGTAGATCGAAATCTAAGTAAACCTCTAAGCTAATACATGTAAGGTAAAAGATAAGTCTAAAAGAAACAAGAGAAATCTAATCCACATCTTGTGTCGGCTCTTCTTCATCTTCAGTCTTCATCTTCTTCACCTTGCCCTTCCTTATATGGACCGTCATCATATTTCAAACCTGCAGAGAAATCTAACAAAAGATATGGTACAAAAGGAGTGAGTTTCGAAAGAAACCCAGTAAGGCAGTTAAATCCATAATAACATAAATGGCAGGATTTCAAAACAAACATAAATGCAATATGGTATGAGACAAACAATGAATGTATGAATCTAACTCTATGTATGCTGGTCTCTATTGGCAGACATGCTTTAAGTCATAGCACCATACTTCTTTGGGTAGGTCAATCACACAACGCCTTTTGGTAGTGGGTCCGGCATCCCTCGGGACATTCCATGACTGGGGGTATAGGTCACCGCTCTCTCACATCACCATTGGTCTAAGTACTGGCGCATGTCAGGGTAAAGCCTAGCCAAATGCAAGTCTTCTACTTAGTTATATCAAGTCAGATCCAGATACGTCCATTCCTCGCCCCTGGCGATCCTTTCCGGTATCCTTCACACTAGAGTCCTCATAGTCCCCGACTACGGACTCATCAACCCTACCGGTTATCCACATATGGTAAACGGGAAGCTCTCACGTCCCCTCACGGGTTGGTTACCGGTCTTGAGCGCCCGTGAGCCCAAGTCTATCCATATGCAACCCTACCAATAAATGGCCCCCACAATGTGATTCCTGTCCTCTCACGGGTTGGTTACCGATCTTGAGCGCCCACAAATCCCCATTGCTACCACGGGTCGTTCGGTCTCAATACCCCTCCGATTAGGGTCTGACATAACGGGACATCCTAGCCAAACACTACTAGACAATCCTAAATATGTCATCCAACAGTTTAGGAAGGTGTCCAGAGGGCATCTCCGGAAACATCCCATAATATTCCCGTAGTTGTCCAAGGACAGAAGTGTCAAAAGGACACCTCTCCTTCCCGAACCATACTTAATCAATCACAATCACAAATCAATCATATCATACACATTTAAGATATAGAAAATATACCATAATAAGATTCATCTCATATACAGTTGACAAATAAAGACTTTCATAAACTAAAGAAAGCAAGTAAATAATGCTACTGTAATTGAAGTAAATACAACAGTAATATATTCATAAAAGAATCTAATTATGGTAACAAATCCGAAAGATTCTAATATAGAAACTAAAATCACACAATCTATGCTATTATAGAAGTAACCATTCTTACCTTATATAACTTGAAGAGAATCTCCAAGGATCAAGGAGAATCTTCCCAAACTTGGCAAGAAGGTCCTAAACAAGTATATATATCATATTAGGAAAGAAACCTAGAAGGAAAGATATCAAAACATCCAAAAACAGATCAAATCTGGAGTTGCTTTGTACTCATTGGTCGATTGGATTGGTCTATCGTCTCGGTCGACCAATGAGTCGACCAATAGAGACAAGTGGCCTACAAAATCAGAGTTTTAAGAATATAGAATCGAATTTGGTGGTTCAAAAGGGTACCAAACAAGGGGGAAACTACTATGACAGTATCCTAGTATATAGAGGATTTCAAAACACTAATCAAATCAAGTCTTCAAGTTACAAATTAGGAAACAAAAGTTACCATAATTAGATCAATCATGGTTCTTGAAGAATTCATAGTAACAATCATGGACAAGAACGATAGGATGATGGATCATTGATTGTGATAAAGAAATCATGAAAAGCATGCATAAATCTTCAAGAAAAATAGATCTAAGACTGAAGAACATGAATCTAAATAAGGAAACAAAACTTACCATAAATGTATTAGTCATGGTTCTTGGAGAAAGCATGGTATGATCAAGAAGAAAGAACTAGAGATTGATAGGTTACAACTCTCGTAAAGAAAACACAGCGATTGACTACTAATATGATCAATAAAACAGATCTAAGAAGATCAGAATTTGAATCAAAAGATGAACAAAGACAAGATCATGATTTAGATCATGATTCCTTCAAAAGCTTGCAATGATCATGATTAAGAACATTGCATTAGCCATTAATCCTTAGGAAGATCATGAGGGATGAGTAGAGAGATGTTTGCAACAGAGAATGCAGCATCTTCTCTACTATCTCAGACCAAAAAGGAAAGAAAAACAGAGATGGAGAAGAAGAAGAGAGTGTAGACATACCTTTGATGCAAGAGGAAGAAGATTACTTGAGTTCTTGCGAGGGATCAACCAAGGATGCAAGGAAATTGATTAGAATGGAGTTCTAACTCGTTCCAGAGGCTTAGGAGGCAGAGGAGACGAACTAATCCCGAGATTGGACTTAAATAGAGCAAGAAAGACCTAAATTTGGAAAACAGATCTCATTGGTCGATTGGATTGGTCTACTGGCCCAGTCGACCAATCAATCGACCAATGGAGACAAAGAAGGTGCTGATTGCCATTGTTTTGGTCATAACTTCTTCGTTTGAAGTCCGATTGATCCGAAATTCGAAAGGGAACTTCACACAAACATACTAAGACTATCTAGCATGAATTGGGCATCATCCATGGTCCAAAAATCAGTACTTTATTACTTGGGAACATGAGTTTCTAAATTGGAAACAGCATGGTTCTCATAGCAAACTCACCATGGATTCAAGGGAAGAATTAGAGAGAACAAGGCTTCTCTCTAATGGAATGTCAAGAACATATCAGAGGCAAGAATAACTAAATAGAAAATCAAAAGAATACTAATCCTAGAATGAGAGGAATCAAAAATAGAAACTTACTAGAATGCTTATATCAATGGTCAACATAGAAGGCTAAAATGGCTAGAAAGAAAGGGGAATTGATTCAAGGAGATGAAACACATTGGAACAGCAGTAAAGGCTAAGATCAAACATGTTAAACATTAATGAGAAAAGAAGCTACAGTAGAATGATCATGCTGTCCAAAACTCAATCAAAATCAGTGAAGAATTGAGGAGATTCACCATGTGGTTTCAAGGAATGGATAGAGTGATTGGGGGTTCACTCTAAGACATAAGGAGATTAGAGAATAGGTAGTTATAGCAGTGTAACACCTTCTCCATAATCAAAACATCAAGATAGAACATAAGAAGAAGAAAAGAGAGAAGAAGGAGATAGAACACTGGAATCAAGGTCCAACTTCAAGATGTAACATTAAACTAACCTTTCTTCACCCAAAATAGATAGGGTGTCGCTCCCCCCGGCTAGGTTTGGGGTGGTTTTCACAATTATTTTTTTGAAAAACATACATCGCCCCCCCCCCTCTTTTTTTTGTGTGGGGGTTTTTTTTCTTTTTTTTTTTATGTGCGTGGTCGGTGTTGGGGGTGGGTGTGTGGTTGTTTATTTTATACTAACCTTGTGCGGGGTGGGGGGGCGGGGGCTGTGGGGGTGTTGGGGGTTTTAAGGGTTATTTAAAAATATGTCTTGTGGGTGAGCTGCTCCCCTAACTCTTATCTGTTAAAAAAAATCAAATTTAATATAAATAAATAATAAGGATAATTGGAAATCATTATTTTCTTATTTCTTTATGTTATCTGCTAAGTGCATCAGTTGAAAGGTGCAACAATAGTTTGTGATTGCCTTGTCTACTACTGAGGCTGGGCTTGTTATTGCATCTAAGTGTGTAAAGGAGTGTATATGGTTATATGATTTATTATGTGAATTGGGTGTTTTGAAGAAAAAGCTTATTATATTTATTGTTAATCAAAGTACTATTTTCTTGTGTAAAAACCCAATTTATCATGATAGGGCCAAGTGTATTGATATGTGATACTTCTTGCTTAGAGAGAAATTAATTGATGGCATACTTTTGATTGAAAAAATCAGTACTGAGCATAATCATGTAGATTGTGGTACAAAGGTGTTGCCAATTTCCAAGTTCTTGCATTGTCTTGACTTGTCCGGAGTTGGTGATGTTATTTTCTAGTTTTATGTACCTCACTCAGTCTTGAGTTGTGTATTATTTGTTCTCTTAGGTTGTGGTGTTTGTCTTATGAATTTTTTTATGTTTTTTTTAGGTTTTGCATATGTTGCCTTTTTAGGGGAGATGCTGCCCAATTTTTTACAGCTCTTGTTCATGTTTATCTCTAGTTTTTGAGATGTGATGTATATGCCTTGCTTGTGCATGTTTTGCTACCCATAGTCATTTGGTCAGCGTTATGGACAATTGAGTTGTGGTTTAAAGTTTCTCTACTTGTTGCATTTGTTGCATGGTGTGCAACAAGTTTGTATTTTCTTGTTGTATGTTCAGATGTGTATTTAAGTATTTTGCATATATTATATTTACATGGTACTTGTTGTTTTTCTTTCTTTTGTCTTGCAGGAACACTTGGATGATAATGGTTGAAGTCTAGTTACTATATGGAGGGAAGATCTTATAGATTAAGGGGGAGAAATGTTATAGGCTAAACTCTAATGTCACAACCCCCTTTTAAGATGAACCATGGCTTAGCATTGCTTGAGCCTATCTTTGAACTGGCGCCAAACCAACCCGATTCAGGCTATGTGTGTGTGTGTTTGTGCGTGTGTGCGTTTGTTTAGTTTTATGGGTTGAAGTTTTGTATTTGGGTTCGTTAGTTCTTTGTTTTCTTCTCTCTCGTGAATGAAGGGTTTCAAGAACCCTCCACTGCTGCTGCTATTTCATGGAGATTGCTCCAATGTTTCAGGTGTGAATTTAGGTGAGGTTGTTGTCAGTTTGATCGCCTCTTCAAGCTCTCTCTTTGGTTGTGGTGTTTGTCTTATGAATTTTTTTTTTATATTACTTCAGGAGGTTTTGCATATGTTGCATTTTTAAGAGAGATGTTGCCCAATTTTTTACACCTCTTGTTCATGTTTATCTCTAATTTTTGAGATGTAATGTTTATGCCTTTCTTGTGCATGTTTTGCCACCCATAGTTGTTTGGTCAGAGTTATGGACAATTGAATTGCGGTTTATGGTTTCTCTACCTGTTGCATGGTGTGCCTACAAGTTCATATTTTTTTGTTGTATGTTCAGATGTTTATTTAAGTATTTTGCATATTTTATATCTGCACGGTACTATTTTTTTTTCTTTCTTTTGTCTTGCATGAACACTTGGATGATGATGGTTTAAATCTAGTCACTATATGGAGGGAAGATCTTACAGATTAAGGGGGAGAATTGTTATGGGCTAAACTGTAATGTCACAACCCCGTTTAAGATGAACCGTGGCTTAGCATAGCTTGAACCTATCTTTGAACCGGCGCCAAACCAACCCAATTCAGGCATATATATATATATATATATATATATATATATATATATATATATAGAGAGAGAGAGAGAGAGAGAGAGAGAGAGAGAGAGAGAGAGAGAGAGAGAGAGAGAGATATTGTGTGTGTACTGGTTTAGTTTTTTGGGTTGAGGTTTTGTATTTGGGTTTTGGGTTCGTTAGTTGGCTTGTTCTCTTCTCTCTCACGAATGAAGGGGTTTCAAGAACCCTCCACTGCTGCTGCTGTTTTATGGAGATTGCTCCGGCGTTCCAATGTGGATTCAAGTGAGGTTCAAGTGAGGTTGTTGTGTTTGATCGCCTCTTCAAGCTCTCTCTTCAGTTGTGATTTTCTCCGAAATCTTTAAGGATTTGATAACCCTATATTATAGTGATTGGACATTGTCTTGAGTCCCGAAAACGTAGGCTTTACGCCGAACTTCGTCATCAATCATGCGTATCTCCTTCTCTTAATCTTTGCAATTATCTTGGTTATCATCACATATCACAAGTGGAGCAAAAGCTTCCGCTCAGCCATGGCCACAGTGAGACTAGCACCTGGTTTACACTGAGCTGTAATGAAACCTCCTTTAGGATCTTTGAGAATGAAACCTCCACCACTCAGTTTTGAGCAAGTTTTCTAAGCACCACCAGTAAATCCAGTTGTGAATCTATTGTAGGAGAACGGACCTGAGGTGGGTTGGGGAAGGAGAACTTAGGAAATTCCTAGAGATGAACAAAAATTATACTTCAACGGTAGAGTGGAACTTAGATATGGTGAAGAGGAGGTTCGGCACAATGAGCTCAAAAAGCCTTGTTTTGGCCCACCCGGATCTGCAAAAGCAAAGAAAACCACAAGATATCGAAGTTAGTATCTATTTTGGACCAATTTAAAACGATCAACAAGAAGTTTATCCAAAGGAAGATCCATAAAATTCAGCAACATTTAATCTAAGAATGGAGACTGCCCAATAAGCAGCAAAAGAGCAAGTGAGCAGAGATTGTTCAACTGTTTTCTCATCAACCTTGCACGAGGAAGAAGTGGCATTAGTAGCCAAATTACAATGCGAAAGCTGTTGGGAAACTACTATAGCATGTGAGGTCTATCCCCATGTAAAAAACTTTATTCTTGGATCTGTATTAAGTTTCCATCTAGAGTTCTACCAAGTATTTGAAGACAAAATATGCTGACTTAATTAAAAACTAGCCACTTTTTGCTGGTAAACACAACCAACCATCAAGTGCATCCAAGACACCTTAAGGAATACTTGTGATGACTTGAACTTCATAAGCAGAATAGGGATATTACAAGACTTTTGTCCCATTGTCTTCTGAAAGGTGCCCCCCCAAAAAAAAAGTCTCCTGAAAGGGAGCATCAGATATGAAACGTTTTCAACCTCGATAGGCCTAGGAGGGTGGGATGTCTGTCCAATCAAAGAAGGCAGCCATGGCTCTCTTCGAATCAAGGTATCCTTTCAATTCCCATTTCTTCTTCTCGGACCAGAGAGTATTAAGTCTCTCCCTTTTAAAATGCTCTCCCAAGCCCAAGAGCTGGATCCTTTATGCAAAAGCATCAATGAAAGAGCCAAGGAGCAAAATTTTGCTCCATATCGCCGGTTCGCTACTTAGTGAATCGGCCGAAATGGGGAAATCTCACCGGTATTTCGGCAAGATTTTGCCCAAATATCGGCAGATTTCGCCCCCCATTTCGGAGGGTATTTTTGGTCATTTTGGGCTGAAACTTGATGTCTACCATAATTTGATGCCAATAAACATAGTGGAATGACTAGTTTTGCCTAAAACTTCACCCAAATTGGTGTTCTCGATCGGCACATACCCGACTGTATATGGGTTAAAACTGGAATTCTATAACATTATTTTAAACAATTAAACCAACATAAATATGCACAATGACAATAGAGTGATAAACATCATTAAAAAAATACTACTATACTAGTATACAAATACAAGTATACAACTAAGTACATGTCAATACTTAATACCAAGTACTATACCCCGGTGGATCCATCAACTCTGTGTTCTTTGATACCGTGGTACAAGGCCTAAAGGCTACAATTTCAAGTTTTTGCTCCATTATTCTTTTGAAGTCACTTCATGTCATCTCATGCTGATGGTTGTTGACGTACAAAGAAACCAGAGCTCTGTAATTGGCATCATCTATGGATGCAAAATTACTCCCATCAAGGGGGTAATGTGATCAGAGATATGGAATAGAGTCAAGAAACCCTAGTGGGTGTCATGGTGCTGGTGGTAGGATCATAGATCGAAAGGATATCGATATGCTGTCTCCGAGCCAAATGGAGGCATAATCGGGACACTCTGATGATAATGACCCTAACCATCATAACCCCCATAAGTAGATGTGTTGCCATCCTGCAAACCCAAGCTTATTAAAGATCCATCATTATACCCATAGTAGTGCGGACTCCTAGAAGTCGGGTATGTACCATCGTGTCCATAAGCGAAAAGGAGACTATAATCATAAGCCCCATAGCCATAAGCAGATGTAGAGCATATAGACTCCTCCAAGCTCATGGACCCCATCACTCTCAATAAGTTGTCCAACGGATCAAAATGGCCGTATGAGCCATACGATTGAGTATCCTCACTATAACCATAGCCATAGCCATACGGCTCATACGCATGCATGTGTTGTTGCTCCCCCCCCCCCCATGACCCTCCCCCCTCCTTGGCCGAGTGTAGCTCATAGGACAACCACGATAAAGCTCACCACCATGATCATCATCCTGGGTGAGCATGCGTGTATTGAGTCTCTCCAGTGTATCTCTTCGGGGGATGCTGTGTCTCTGGTAATGGAACATGTAATCGCTTATGTATTCCTCCTCCACCACCACCAAGACCATTGTCATCATCATCCCTCTGAGTTTGACTTCAATTGGGATTAAGGGTGTCATCTGGATCATCCTCGTGTGTGCCAGGCTCCACCATCCAATCCTCATTCGCAGTGGCAGCAGCCGCCTTGTACATGTACCGCCCCTCTCGAGATGCCATGTACTCATCTACATCAACTCCCACAGCTTGAGCAATGACTGGGTCTGGCCTACTTTCAGGTTGGTCTAACACCGGTCATCCCTGTCTAACAACCAATCAGTGAGGGGATGTTGCTCATCTGCAGTGACCTCAAAAATATCATCAAGCTAGATGTCCTTGTCCATCTCACGGTTAGCATTTAACTTGGGATGCTCTAACTTCAGCTTCATGTTGTAGTGGCAATACACGAGGTCATTCAGGCGTTGACTTCCCAACTTGTTCCTCCTCTTGGAGTGAATCATGCCAAATGTACTTCAGTTCCTCTCGCACCCAGAGACAGAGCAAGTCTGAGTGAGGATCTTCATT
Source organism: Hakea prostrata (assembly GCF_041222555.1). Classification (NCBI taxonomy): domain Eukaryota; kingdom Viridiplantae; phylum Streptophyta; class Magnoliopsida; order Proteales; family Proteaceae; genus Hakea; species Hakea prostrata. Next base: position 29,542,619 of record NC_142600.1, read on the forward strand.
GCCACTCTCCGGAGGTTCTCTGCATCGCCTCCATACAGAACCCACCACACAGCTGCATTATCACAAATAAATTAAGTTAATACTTTTATACTTAACAAAAAATCCTACTTATATAGTTATATACTTATATGTAACATGTAATAATAATAGTAGTAATCATGCATTTAACCTGGATCATAATTTTGTCAGTTATGTACAGTAGCATCTGAACCAAAGGCCCCTAGAGCATCCTTAAACATTTTGATCTACAATCATTTGTATTAATGGTTAGCTAAATTCTTTCACATATAAAAAGCAAGTACTAACTTCTAACTTCTAAATTCAAAGGTCTAACCTCCATGTGGCAATTTGATTGAACCATTGGGTTTGGCTCCAACTTCGAGATAAAACCTACATAACGGCATTGAGCAAGTCTAACCTCAACCCCATATTTTCACTATACTGAGATTTGGGATTGAGATAATAGGCTACACAATTCACAAACTCACAATTAAAGACTTAATATCTACCACAAGTTACAAATTAGTAACCCACACTAATTACCTACCCGCCCTATGCATCGGATGTATTAGATGAGCGGTCCATCTAGCGTGCACAATATTCAGGTAGGCGGTGCAACCTCTGGGGTTAACTCTTTGGATTGTTATTTTCATTCGCTCAAGGGCTGCATAAATGTGGGGCATAGTGGGCCCCCTCAGGGAGGAATCAACCATACCCAAGACCTTGATTATGGGAACTAAGGTCTCCAGCACAATTGTCACATTCCTCTCATCAGACGAGATCGTCGACTGTGTTGTGCACCCACTACTTGTACTGAATTATCACAGACACATTATGTTAGTAATAAATCCTAATATACTAGATATTTATAGTATAAATGTATAAGTTAAGAACTTGTCTCACCTTCACACACTTGCCTCATCATATCCAGAACAATGCTATGATTATAAATGAAATTAGTTACCTAGCTGGCCCTCTCCATTGTGGTCTGAATAATACTGATCTTACCGATGTCCTTTAACATAAGGTTGATACAATGAGCAGCGTAGAGTGTTCAATATAGATTATATTCAGGTGTATTCATCAGTACACCTCACTTGCCTTCTTGAAGTTAGAGTCATTGTTGGTGACAATTTGCTCCACATTATTCTTACAACCTCATCAATAACATCCTGCAGGAGTCCAAGTATATACTTGTGGTCTTTTGTTTGCCCAACAACATCCACAGATTTAAAAAAAAAGGGTCCTTCTATTATAATACACCATAAAGTTGATAAACTTTCTTGTCGGACCGGTACATCCATCACACATAATGGTGCATCCATATGACCCCCACATTGATCTCAAACCACTGATGTACTCGTGCAGCTCCTTCTCCTTAATCAATAAGGTGATCATCACCTCTTCAGGGGTGGAACCAGCATATCCAGGACCTGCCTCTGCAATAGTGTTAATCATATTCTTGTAATAAGGACCTTGTGCTGTGTTTGTTGAAACCGAACTGTAGTACATCCACTTCTACACTGCCTTCTTCACTTTCTTAGCCATCCCTTACCATGCAACTGTAATCTTGGGCTCCTTGGTCTCCTTCCTTCTAAAAATATTAGGATCCTGCTCTAGGATAGGATCCCTCCTCTATGGATAGTCACGTGGTCCCCATAGATTTGCTGTAGAGTGACCCTTTGACTCTGTGATTGGCTGAACATACTACGCATACCACCCCTGTCCCTAGATCCAGATGATCCACCCCTGTAGTCATAGAGGGGCCAGCTCCTGTAATTCTAGCTCTGGCCCTCTCCTACTCCTAGTACTGCATCTCCCTGCTCTCAGCCATTGCTCGTGTCCCTCTCCTCCTGCTCTCTGATATTAACAGGATCAACATCCCAATTAGAATTTAAATCAACTTTATAAGATGATGGTGCCCCCACCGCCTCGTCCAATGCAACATTCACCCTCCTCTTCTCCTATTTCTTTTTCCCCTTTTCTTTCTCCAACTCTCTAATTGCCTTCACTATATCAACATTCACCTCAGTGAAAATATTCTGTCTCTGTAAGTTTGTAGATCGGCCCATAGGGATCCACATATTTTTTCAATCACAATACAACACATATATCATACAAAAAGTAAGCATTTGCAATATTGAAAATACAAGTTTTGACGCCCAAATATAAATAAATAAATTACTTAGCGAAAAAAATTCCGACTCCATGAGTTTGTAGATCGGCCTATTGTATTCAACATATATTAATCTCATACCCATCCAACAATATTACGATATGCATTTTGAAAAAAAATAGTTTAGAGAACAATAATTACCTCTCAGATGAAAAACTCCACAAAACACCCAGATCTGCTGTGTGAAATCTCGCTTGATCGTTGCGAACAATGTTATACCCGTCAATAATGAAGCGAGACCTAATGTTTTATGTCAAAGATCGAACGAAAATATGGCAAAAATGCCAAGTAGGAGAGAGAAGCTCTGGGGGAGGTTTGGAGAGGAGAGAGAAAGTTCAAAAAAACCAAGTTGATAATTTGGCCAAAATTTGGCAAAATTAGGTATATATCACTAAAATTCTCGATATTTTCAGCGACATATCACAAAAATTGCCGACCTAGTGAAAAATAGTGTGATATCACCAAAATATCGACGATATCTCATAATATCGCATTTCGCCTTTCACCAAAACAACATAAATTTTTCCGCCGAAATTCAGCGAAAGGTTGTACCTTGGAAAGAACAATCAGGGTAGCATTTTCCCTTAAGAACCCTTGCACACAATGTTTCGCCATTATGCACCAACCTCCACCCTTGTTTGGCCAATAAGGCCAAGTTATAGGTTGGGAGATCTTTAAAGCCCAAACTACGCACATTTCATAAAGCTTTTTCCAAATTACCCAACAAATACCTTTACCAAAATTTGTTTTTGTTGGATTTTTGTTTTAAAATAAATAAATAATAATAATATAATATACTATTTAAATAAGTTTCAAAACATTAAAACTCTATCTCCCCTGTGTTATTTTAGGACTCTTGTTTGATTCTTGCTTCTATAAGACTCTTTTGGATTTGAAGATTCCAATCGAAGGATTTTGACAATTTGGCATATACATAAGGTAATTTAATTTACCATATTTGTTTAGTCCCACATTGGATGGAGCTAATGATAATATTAATTATATATACGTTGGTTGCTCCAAAGTGGGGTGTATGCCAGTAGAGAGTTAAGTGTGGATCACGCGCATACATCGAGCTGGGCCGAGTCGTGCATGGTTGTAGTTGTGGTCCATGGACCCTAGTCTAACCAAGCCATGGGGCATTATAATATTATTTAAATAATATTAAATGTCTATGATGGGACTTGGATCGTGGATTATGATCTAGAAAATTGTTGTAGGGAGGTAACTGATCATACAGTCATAACTCTTCCCTGCCTGTAGATGTAACCTTATGTATAGATGTAACTCTCTGATAGGTGTCCATATGAGTTTATAAATAGAGGAAAAGTCAAGAGCAAGGGTTCACTCTGATTTTTTTGGTGGAAAAACAATAATTTCGTGTTCCAAAGTTAGAAAAATTATGTTTTTCGTTTTCTTCATTCTTGTGTTGTATACTACCTTCATATCTCCTCTGCAAGTAAAATCTATTAGAGTGCAACCCTTCAGATCTAAGGAGTTGTTGTATCTTGGAAGTGAGAACGTCAAGGTCAAACCCAGTTTGCACTAAAAGGGGCGTTCAAGTACCTTAAGGAAAAGTATTGTACGTACGCCTCAACTCACCCTGATCGAGCTCGTGCTGGTTCTGTTTGTGCTTCCACTACATTCGGGTAAGTGGCTTTGACATAAGGTATACTACTTTATATTCTTTTTCTCTTTGTCAGATATTGGTCTGTCTATATTGTGCCTCTGGTCTTCTGGTTCTAACAGTTTTTCCGCCAAAACCTCCTCATAAATTTGGTTAATCATCACGAGTGACTTTAGGTATGACAAACATTAACATTGCATAAGCAGGAGCGGCAGAAATCACTGATTTGTGTAATATTTTTTTGTCGGCAACAGAAAGAGAAGTTTCTTTCCAACTGGAGAGTTTTGATTGGACTCTCTCAATTAGGCCCAGAAAGTAAGGTTCTCTTGTTCTACCAGATTCAGTTGGAAATCCAATATTTCCCAGCATTGAAACCCCCTTGAGACTCGAATGAGATGTGATCTCAGACCTTACATCAAATGGTGCAGAGGGGCTGAACAGTGTGCTAGACTTAGAAAAATTAACCTCTTTGCCTACTACTGATTTGTAGGTCTCCAACACAATTATTATGTTAGCCACTTCCCATTTTTTAGTGAAAAAAATCATGCAGTCATCTACAAAAAGAAAATAAGAGATATGACACCTAGATCTACTAGACTTAATCTTTAAGAATTATCTAGATATTTTGCAATAAGTTAGCCAAGATTATAGGGTGTCTTGGACCATTATAAACAGGTAGAGGGTTAAGGCGGCACCCCCTACTAAAGTCCCCTTTGGGGATTAAACTTTCCAATGTTTGTGTCATTCACTTTTACATGGTAGCTCACTGTTGTCACACATGCATAACCCAATTAGTCAAAACATTGTTGAGCCCAATTAGTCAAAACCTGGCCTTGAGGAAAGGCCCCTTAACTTTGTCACAAGCCTTGCACAGATATACCTGTAAAGCCATGAGATCAAGTTTAGCTTTTGTGGATATCATCTAATGCAATAACCATGTGCTACACAAATATTATTATCCATCGACGACTTTGGTTTAAAGGCACTCTAGCTAAGGCAAATTAGAGAGGTTAAGAATGCCTTCAGTGTATTTACCAAGAACTTGCAATATATTTATAGAGCAAACAGCATAGACATATTGGCCTAAATTGGGTCAGACTAGAGGGGTGTTTCTGTTTGGGAATGAGAACTAGGATAGTTCTATTGGAACTTAATAGAGCCCTGGGATCACAGTATTATGCTATATTGGGAGATGAATGATTTGCTGAATATCTGCGAACAACCAGTTAGGGAAAGAAATAAGATCTGGTCCTAAGAAGGAGGTTGCAAAATATTGTGAATGATTTGTAGAATATTGCAGAATACTTACTATTGAATAAGAGGGATTTGGGGACAAACAGAATATTGTGAATGACTTGCAGAATATTTACTACTGAATAAGAGAGATTTGGGGACAAGTAGAATATTGCAGAATATTCATTACTGAATGAGAGAGATTTGGGGAGATTAGGGTTGATTAGGGTTGATTAAGGGTTATAAATAGAGGTAAGATTTGAGTAGTAGTTAAAGGATTATTTATGTGAGTGTTTGGGCAGCCGTAGGCTGAGGGGCAGCAATGTGTTGTGGGGGTGACTGGCACTATTGTAATCAGTTTATCATTGTTCATTGTTATTCTATCAATTAAATAATATCATTTTTGCATTTGATTCGTGGGTTCTTATCAAATTGGTATCAGAGCACGTTTTGATCCGAGGGAAGCAATGGAAACAGGATTATTCATGTTTTTCGAGGAAGGGGATGTGTAGCAATGGCTTCTTGAAGTTTTGTTATTTTGTTGGGAACACCAGATCGATGATGAACATAGATTGGGAGTGGCACTGCAACATTTAGAAGGAGAGGCGTTAGCATGGCTTTACCAGAAGAACTAGTCAAACTTCAATTGGTCAACCTTCAATGAAGCCTTGAAATTGGATTTCAGTGTTGAGCAAGCGACTGAAGGAGCGGGAGAAGCAGAAAATACCAGGTTTGAGCAAGTTAATGGCATCACAGTGTATGAACCATCAATAAAGGAACAAATAGAAGCAGAAAAGGCTGAAATCACAGAGAATGCTCTGAAAAATTTTGGAGCCATCCAAACAAGGGGTGACGGTATTGCAAATAGTAACCATGGCGATGAAGCATTGGCAGAGATTTTAAAAGAGGGTGAAAAAAAGGCCAAAGGGGAAATTGCTACAAATGACAGTATGGCAACTAGTGCTTCTAATCCGCTACAAGTCCTTAATTCATATATTGACACGAAACTCAAGGGAGCAAGAATTGTGCTTTATATGGGTCCATATGTTATTGTTGTTCAGCTGAAGTCAGTTCCAATGGTTATTCCTAGTGTACTCTTTAATTCAGCTGAAATTTCCAAGATTTTTCTTCATTTGGGCTGCTTGGAGTTATGTGGTTATTGGTTCTCAAGGAGGTATTTTGTGCAGAATGTCGAACTAGAACTAGCATGGTTGTGTGGTAAACATGTAAAGACCAAGCTTCCAATTTTCCATCACCTTGAGGACGAGGTGATTTTTGAGGGGCCGATAGTGATAGAGCCCTGGGATCACAATATTATACTATATTGGGAGATGAATGATTTGCTGAATATCTCGCAAATAACAGTTAGGGAAAGAAATTAGATCTGGTCCTAAGAAGGAGGTTGCAGAATATTGTGAATGATTTGCATAATATTACAGAATATTTACTATTGAATAAGAGGGATTTGGGGACAGACAGAATATTGTGTATGACTTGTAGAATATTGCAGAATATTTACTACTGAATAAGAGAGATTTGGGGACAAGCAGAATATTATAGAATATTCACTACTGAATGAGAGAGATTTGGGGAGATTAGGGTTGATTAGGGGTTATAAATAGAGGTAAGATGTGAGTAGTAGTTAAAGGATTATTTATGTGAGTGTTTGGGCAGCTGTAGGCTGAGGGGCAACATGTGCTGTGGGGGTGACTGGCACCATTGTAAGCAGTTTATCATTGTTCATCGTTATTCTATTAATTAAATAATATCAAGTTTGCATTCGATTCGTGGGTTCTTATCAGAACTCTTTAGCTTGTCCTAAATTGAAGAATCATTGTACATCTTTAATGACTTCGGGCCAAGATTATTCCAATGTGCTTGGGAAAATTTTGCAGGCATACCATCAATGCGTGGAGACTTAAAAGCCTTAACTTGAAATACAGCTTACCTTAATCTCCATGGGGATGGAGGCACACAAAATATTATTTTGATGGTCTAAGACTTTCTATAGGATGTCTCAGAAATTCTTGAGGGTTGGAAGGGTTCGAAGTGGTTTTACACCTCAGAAAAATTATCAAGTATATGGGTATTAAATCAGCATTTAGAGGTTAGCCATATACTTGATTGCGTTCCAACCCGAGATATGTAGTTATATTGTCTCCAGCTGGCCGTGGTAGCATGGAATAAAGTAGCATTGCCTCTCCCTCTTTTATCCATTGCACTCTAGATCTTTGGGCCCAGAATTTCTCCTCCTGGATAATTGCCTCCCTCAAGTTGGGACCTGATTTCCACCTCTTCAACTTGGATATTTTCTCTTTGAGGATCTGACTGGATCGAATTCAAATCAGCAGATAAGTGGGCCATCTTTTTACTGTTGTTCTAGAAAGGTTCTTGAGCCCCATCCCCTAAGTTATTTCCTGCAAGCCTTAATTTCACCAAATACACAAAAGGAATCCTACAACAGGAGTTTGCCAAGCTTGATCAATAACCTATGCCAACTCATGGTGTCCCATCCATTTTAATTCAAATTGGAAAGGGGATGGCCACCATTTCCGGTTTGAAACTAACTGAACAAAGAGAAGGGTATGGTCTGATGCCACCATTGGGTGGCAAGGTCCCAAACAACAAAAAAAGTTACTATTGTCAAATACCTTATCAATGCTCGCCATTATTAGATTATGGCCCTTCTTCTTAACCAAGAAAAGCGAGGACCTGTAAAGTTCAATTCCATTAATTTGTATTCTCTAACAACATCAGAAAAATATTTAAATAGACATTCCTTTTCATTCTACACCCCCCCCCCCCCCCCCCCCCAAAATTCTTCATTACTTACGACTTTATTGAAGTCACCTAAGCATAACCAAGGCCCAGTAGTGTAGCTCTAGGTTGGGTTCACCATATAAAATGAAATCTGATGCTTCTCTCAAGAAAATTAGTATATAGATGTACATCCAACACCCTATTTGAAACAGACTAGATATCAATTGAAATAGAACTTGTCCTCCACATGGTTATACCTCCTGACTTACCAATTGGATCCATTAAAAACTTGTTTGCAAACCCTACGTGCAACTTGATCCGAGACATGTAGGCTTCCTTTTTCTTAGTTTCAACAAAGTTACAATGCAAGGTCTTATTTGAGAGCACAATATTTGACTGTCAGTGGGCAAACAGCTCCCTCACCGTTCCAAACTAGGATACTCAAGGCCCCATGATGACCTTTGGGGAGCCATCCTAACACTTAGAGAATCCCAATTAGCTTGGGAAGAGAGGGAGGTTGAGGGCAAATACCTACGGGCATTGGATGTCAAACATTGCTTATCGGGTGCCAATTCAAGAAAGGAGGAAGAATGGAGCTGATGGCTGAGATCCTTCATCACTTAATGCCATTTAGTATGGGACTAGGTATCTCAAGGGCTTTTCTCACGTCAGTCCCTGGAACGACAGAGGTGGGAGAGGTTGGTATTTCCTCAATAATCACTGAAGAGGGAGGGTTAGCAGTTTTACAGGGTTGTAAACATTAGATGTTACCACAATGATCTTTGAGGCTGCAGTTACTATGAAATCACCCTGTGTCCATGGTTCATTTTCGTTGATTGAAACTGGAATTTAAATCTAGATTTAAATTAGTGTTTATAGGGTGTTCAAGGCTCAATGGCCCGAAACAGGAGGCTGATTATTTAGGCTATGTCCCTAGGGTGACGTTGTGCGGTTACTAGCAGCTGGGCCTGGATTCTGTAAAAGAGAGGAGCTGCTGATCACAGGCAGCCCTCCAGTTTCACAGTGGCAAGGGGGTGATGGTCTTGCAAAGTAGAAGAAAGCTTTGGGTCAAGGAGGGTATGTGCAGGCTTGCCCTTCTAAACAAAATAACTACATTCAGAGGTAGAGGTACCTACAGAAGGAGGTCCAGGGCTTGGAGCCTGTTGAATTAGATGCTCCTTTGACCTTAGGAGAGAGTCAATGAAAGAGTGCAACTCCATTCATCCATTTGGTAATTACTAGAGCTAATGAAACCAGGTAGAGAGCACACCAAGTGATGCTCATGATGGATCAGTTCTAGACTTCGCCACAAGGATAATATGGGTGACAAGGCTTACATCTTGGGATAACGCTGCCAACTCAAAGCCAGTCACCAAACTAACAGTTGCAGACTAGGGATCTGAGGTCATGTGGGATTCGTAAATCAACCTGAGTGAAAGCCCTGGTCTGTTGCACTTTTGACACCACAGACCCATTAATCATGGCCAATTGCTCCACAATAAGGGCAAAATAATGGAAGCTTAACGTAAGGAAAATTGATCCAAAATATTTAACCTCCGATGCGCAACTGTATTCTAGCACTGAAAGGGATCCCCAGATCTAAGGTCATGCAACCTGTAAAAGCCTTGCTGCATTCTTTCAAAGATGATGGAATCCGGACACCCACTAAAATGCCTAGGCGCCTAGCTATTTTCACTGCAACCTGCTCAATGTGTAGACAGAGAGAGAAACCTTCAATATGAACCCAGAGATCAATGTTCTTGAAACACAATTACTGAGGTAACAATTCCCTTGACCATGGAAGTGTAGGTCGCAGGTTTTGATTAGCTGAGGTCTTTTTGATAGTGTTACAAGAATTTCGGTCTGATAGTTCAAGAGAACTAGGAATAAACTGCTTTCGATCTGCCAGACTTCAACATTCTTTTTCATGCCCTAAGCAGAAGAGAGGGCCTTAGATATGGTAGTTGCAGAGATTTTCTTCCAGAGTGTAGAGCTTTCCATCCAATACCAGGTACCAATTTATTGAACTATCTCTCCTTTGATCATCAATTGCTAGATCTGTATCTGTGGTGAACGGATCCCCTAGTTTTCAAATCCAAATCTAGATCTAAGGTCTCCATGTCTACGACTTGCAACAGCAGGAAACAAAGCCAATATAGGAAGACAACTGGTTATCTTGGCACAACTATTAGCAGGAACTTATGAATTTTTAATCAAATTATAGAACCACACAAATTAGTCGCAGGGTGTAGGAACTGGGAAGGGGGAAACAGTACCAAGAAGAAAACCGAGATGGATGAAATAGCTTATGATCTTTACACAGCCGCCTCACAAGGAGGCCCTTCATCAATGACCGAGCAAAGAAACCTCTCACAGGAAGGCAATCTCCATCAAAGGGACCCTCAAAACCCCCATTTCAAGGGAAGAAGTGTTTGCAGCTGAAAGAGGGAGGTTTTCACAGCAAGAGAAAAAATGGCCCTCATTATGAACGAAGCCTAAGAGAGAGAAGCTCACATTCATCACACTCAGTAATATCTCACTCAATTGAAAGACGAATGGATTTTTATCCAGATCACTGATAACTAGGAAAGGATGTCAAATTTTTAAATATGCAAATGCGTCTTGATTTAACAAACTACTGACTAAATATATCAATACCTGTGCACATGTAACTGACACAACGTCATGACCAATTCAGAAAACTCTATAGTTCATCATAATAAACCATTTCCAATGCCCTCTATTCACTATAAGGGATTTTACCATAGACACAACTCCTTGCAAAACATCGTCCTTGTCAATAGAGGATTCCTCCCAAAAGACAATCAACTCTCCCAACTCCCTAGCACTTGAACCAAACCCTGAACTACCGCAGTGGAGAAAAGGGAACCCATTGGCATATATGGGTAAGCCAAACACCACTTCCCACCAAAGTCCATACAGAGCAAGCTCTAAATCAAGGACTCTCACCTAATCTCTTTATTCTCCCTCACTCATTTTTCTCCCTACTTAGTTTGTTTGGTACTTTCATTGGATATCAGTTCATAGTTGTCATTGATGGTTTTAGCTAGCTTAAATCTTGAATTGCATGTGTGTAGAAATTTTGAGTAGGACTCTGTTGGTTTCAAAATCATATATTACTTTTGATTTCACCATGCTTCTATCATTTGACAGATACTAATTGTGTAAGCACGAAATTTCCCCCAGGGTGAAACCCTAATTTGGGCCCCAAGGCCCAACCCAAGTGGCGCAATTAAGGGACTGGCCAAAACCCCCTAGGGGCAATTTGGTCATTTCCCCTCCTGTTTAGTTAATTTCTTATTTCATAGTTTTTTTATTAATTTTTTTATTTTGCGAGTCCAAATCTGTTTTTAATTCCTTGTGGGAGTCAGTCAAGTGAGTTCTAGTTAGAGTTGGAGTGCCACTAGGAATCTGTTTTAAATTGAGATTCCTTGTAGATAATCAGGTATTTTATTGCAATTTAAATTTCTTTTATTTGTGGCTGATATTTAATTAGTCGTAAGGGGGATCCTAGTCTATGTAGGATTCCCCAATCCAGTCAGTCTTTTATTCCCAATTAGAGTCTAAATCTTTCCCTCCACTTGTAAGGCTATAAATAGCCAACCCCACTCATTGTAAACTCAAGTTGAATTGAATAAAGAATCTGAGAATTGAGGGAAAGAATCGTGATCTTCTTGGGAGGGCCACAGTTGAGATTTTGAGAGATCTTCTTCAAGTTCCAGCTTATTTTTTCAATCTCCAGCATCAGTTCAACAGTCCAGCACCTTCACAAATAAGTACAGCAGACCCATCCCCCATTCCTTGGTCCTCTCTCACTCGCAGCCCTCCCCCACCCCTCCCCTACCTTGCGCAACCTCCCCCACCCCTTTCGAACCCTGCAACAGCTCCCCAGCCCCCTCCCACCCCTATGATCACCCCTAATCCCTTCCCCTACCCCTGTGGCACCTGTAGGCAGTCCCCCCTCCTTTTCTCTGTTGGCCCCTTTTCTTTCCCCCTTCTTTGTCTTGCAGCAGATCTGAAAAACCAGAAAAGGAAAAGAAGAGAAAGAAAAGAAAGAAGAAGAAAAAAAGGAAATAAAAGAAAGAGAATGGATCAAAGACTGCCCAAGAACTTACCAATGTATCAAAGACTGCCCAGCAGAGATTAAGCTCATATTTTTCCTTAACCTCCCCTACTGTATCCCCCACTATTTCTTTCAACCTTAGGGTGATTTTGGGTACCTCAAGGTCATCCCATAGGGATTCGTTAAAACCATAGTTTTCCCAAACCAACCAAAACCAACCAATTAGTTTTGTTAAGCCAAATCTTACAAAACCTTATCCACATTAAATTGTCGAAACCTTAAACCTCCCCGACCCCAACCCAAATTTAACAATTTTATCAATCCCATTTAGGTTCATTAGCAACCTTTGAACTGCAGGTTTGGGGATCCAATTGCTGGTTCAACAAGAAGGATTGTGGGCTAACCCTAATTCTAAGGAAACATTTCAATAAACCCTAACCCAAGAATCTGATTACATCACTGATCTTCAGTTAGAATGAGATGAGAGAGATTTCACCACAAACGGATCCATTGTTTACAAGATTTGTGTTGGCTCCACGAATCCTCACCTGCAGCTGTGAATTCAAATGCCAACTAAAATTGATAATTTGAAGACATTAAGGGTATAACAATTTTAAATGTGGTTTTGGATGTATATCTCACTCCACAAACTAATAAAAGTTGTAACTATCGTAGTATAAGGTATTGGAGCTTAAATCTAATAAATTAAAACTAACAACTATTTCTATGTGTCTTATCCAAATATAAAAAATAAATAAATAAAAACTGCTTACATAATTATCTCAATTATAAATTAAAAAAAAAAAAAAAAGTAATACTCTCTTAAACCCAAAATTTAGTTGGAACTAGTTCATTTCCATTTGGATACCAAGTGGGTTTGGCTTGCTCCAAGGCCATGATGCATCAAAATCACTTTCAAATAGTTTTAAAAACCTTTGCCATCTAGAATTTTGGAAATAAAACAAGGCAATTGAAAGGTTACCTGTGATACATAAAAGCATCCAAGGTGTATAATCCCAATAACCCACTCATAAATATTCTCATGCACAGGGTGTTAACATCTGATTATCTGAACATCAATAATAGACACGAAATCAAGTTATATGATCATGTTGAGAAACCCGATATTGGTAGAATGGCTTATGGATCAATGATCTCAAGTCCTCTATTTATAATTAAGTGAAAAGTACACTATTACAAGGAATAGAATTATACATGAATACAAACTCTAATTTAACTCCTATACAAACTCTAATTGAACTCCTAGGAGAATCCAACACTCCCCTTCAAGTTGAGGCATAGATATTAGTCATGCCCAACTTGCCTACAATAGGAAGGAAATCTCTTTCTTTCAAACCCTTAATGAAAACATCTGCTACTTGGTCTCCAGATCTTACAAAAGACATGCAGATAAGCCCTTGTTCCAACTTTCCTTTGACAAAAAACCTGTCAATTTCAATGTGCTTAGTTCGATCATGTTGCACCGGATTGTTAGCAATACTAATAGCAGCCTTGTTGTCACAATATAACATCATAGGGTTTGGAACTTGGACTCCAATATCTTGCAGTAAGCCTTTCAACCATAGTAGCTCACAAACTCCACGAACCATAGCTCTATATTCAGCTTCGGGTGTAGATAAAGCTACCACATTCTGTTTCATACTTCTCCAAGTAACTAGATTACCTCTAACAAAGGTACAGTAACCTAAAATTGACTTCCTGTCTAGAGATCCAGCCCAGTTTGCATCAGTGTATGCTTCTACTTTTAGATTATCAGTGGGTGACTGAAGTATTCCTTTTCTAGGAGTTCCCTTCAAATACTACAGTATTCGGTAATGACCTTCATATGAGCTAAATATGGATCATATATGAATTGGCTCACTATCCCTACAGCATAAGCAATGTCTGGCCTGGTGTGGGACAAGTAAATAAACTTCCCTACCAACCTTTGGTATCTTCCTTTGTCCATTGGTTCTCCCTCTTTTTCTTTAAGTTTAGCTCCAGCTTCAATAGGGGTATCAACTATTTTACACCCCAACATTCCCACTTCTGATAATAAATCTAGGACATACTTTCTTTGGGATAGGAATATACCTTTCTTTGATTGAGCCACCTCAATCCCTAAGAAATACTGTAACTTCCCTAGATCTTTAATTTCAAACTCTCTACCAAGAAAGTCCTTCAACTTTTGAATTTCTTCACCATCATTCCCTATGATGACAATACCGTCTACATAGACAATGAGAAGTGTGATGTTAGTACCTGACTTTTTGACAAATAGTGTATGATCAGCATTGCTTTGCTTGTACCCAATAGAAGTCATTGCCTTCAGGAGGCATCCAAACCAGCATCTAGGAGAATGTTTTAACCCATAAATTGACCTCTTCAACCGACAAACTTTCCCTACAGTATTGTAATCGGAGAAACCATGTGGGATTTCCATGTAGACTCCTTCTCCTAACTCCCCATGTAAGAAGGCAGTCTTTACGTCTAGTTGGTGCAAGTTCCAGTCTTTGTTCACAGCTATAGACAATAGAACTCTGACAGTGTTTAGTTTCGCAATAGGGGCAAAGGTCTCCTGATAATCAATCCCATAGGTCTAGGTAAACCCCCTTTACAACTAGTCTAGTTTTCAACTTGTTGACTGATCCATCCATATTTTGTTTAACCACAAATACCCATTTGCAGCCCACTGGTTTTTTTCCTAGAGAAAGTGTAACCAGCTCCTAAGTGTCATTTTTTTTCATTGTCTGCATTTCCTCTACCAAGCTGCCTTCCATCTCTTATCAGCATAGGCTTCCTGCCAACCTTTAGGAACAGATACAAATGACATAGAGGATATAAAAGCACGGTAGGAGTTAGACAAAGAGTTATAAGAAACATATTTAGCTATTGGATGTTGAGTACAAGATCTAACCCCTTTTCTAACAGCAATAGGAAGATCAGAAGAAGATACCTAAGGGGAACAGTAGAATCTGATTCTGGAGCAGGAGACTGAAGTGGTAACGTATCACCTTTCTCCACCTGCTTTAGCCGGTTGTAATTCTTCCTCCAATAAGTTTGCACCTCCTTATTTTGGTTAATTTGGTTTTGAAAAACCCCAACAATGTGTCTCACAGGAGTGGTCTCCCCCTAGCTAGGTTCTTCACATGATTTAGAAAACGAAGGGGGAGGATTAGAATCCTCAGGTATACTGGCCGAAGTCTCCCCCTGATCAGGAAACTCTTCTGGGACTCTTAAGTTGTGTTGGTGTGCGATAGGAAGATCTAGAGTTGGAAAGAACACCTCTCCTCTAGGACTCTCCCCCTAGAGAGGTGTATAGTAAGGGCAAGACTTATTAAAAATTACATCCATGGATATAATAGTTTTCCTGAAAGGAGGATAATAACATTTGTACCCTTTCTGAGTAGCTGAATACCCCAAAAATATGCAGCGTAGGCCACAGGGAGCCAGCTTACTCTGGTGGGCTGTGATTCTGGCATAACACACGCATCCAAAAACTTTTGAGGGAATAACAAAAGAAGAGGCTCCTTGAAGAATCTCATTAAGATATTTAAAACCAAGTAGCCTACTGGGCATCTTATTCATAAGGTAAGAAGCATTGAGTATAGCATCATTCCAGTATTAGTCAGGTACATTCATAGCAATCATAATGGAACAGGCTATCTCTAAGAGATGCTGATTCTTCCTTTCGGCAACCCCATTTTGGGCAGCCGTATCAACGCAACTGGTCTGGTGTATTATGCAAAGTCAGAGAGATATCTCTGAAATTCACCATCAATATACTCTGTGCCATTGTCACTGTAAAGGATCTTCACAATGGCATTGAACTGAGTTTTAATCATATTATGAAAATCAGGAAAACATCGGAAAACCTCATTTTTTTGTTTTAAAAGATAAATCCATGTAGAACGACAGTGACAATCAATAAAAGTAACAAAGTACCTATGGCCAGTAATAGACACACGTCGGCATGGACCCCACACATCAATATGAATTAGCATAAAAGGAATAGTTTTTCTGTTATACAGAGAAGGTAAATAAGTAGAACGAGTCTGCTTCGCAAAAATGCAGGCTTCACAAAAAAATTGTCCTTGTTACAAGAAGAAACCAAATCAGGAAATATTTTTTTAAGAGTTCCTAGAGGGGCGTGACCTAGCCTACGATGCCACTGATGAAGGTCGGATATTACCAAATGGACCAGATTAGAAGATGTAGTAAAAGAAAAAGCAGATCCTCCAATCGACTCGAGTAAATAAAGTCCATTGTCTAGTTTACCACGTCCAATCTCCTTCCTCGTGACCAGATCCTGGAAGATATTGTAAGATGGAAAAAAAATCACTTTACAATTCAAGTCATGTGTAAGACTACTGATAGCGAGCAAGTTAGTAGAGAAAGAGGGAACATGTAAAACTTTAGACAAAGAAAGTGATGCAGAATGCAAAATGTTCCCTTTTCCAGCAATGGAAGAATAGGAGCCATCAGCAATTCGAACTTTATCCTCTCCAGAAGTTGGAGAATATTGTAAGAAAGAGGAGGATAAACCTGTCATATGATCTGTGGCTCCTGTATCAATGATCCAAGGAGTAGAAATTGAAGAAACTTGAAAGCCTGTAAAAGTTTTGCCTAAAGTAGCAAGGTAGGAGTTGGTATGGGTAGTAGAGGAAGCAGTGGTTGAGACCAAGGTAAAAATTTTGATCGAAATGAACATTTCGACCTTGGAAAAGGTCGAAATTTCGAGGTTTCGGTCAAAATTTCAACTGAAACTGGATACTTTTTTCCTGATTCTTGAAAACTCAATTTCGAGCCTCAAATGCACTCAAATTGATTTGGATTTTTGCATACTAGCTATTTCAAGCATAATAAACACTATAAAACTACTAGTTTACTAAAAAACTATTGAAAATGTAACATCCAACATTCCAAGTATATAGTACATTAGTACATGAATCAGGGAAGAAGCTGGAATGTTATTACTTACAAGTCTATTCTATTCAAGCCTCAAGGTCTCCCTCTTCCGTCTGCACCCCATACAAATGACAATATAACTCCTATGATGTTTGCCCCCGCCCCATATAGTTTTGGACATAGTCAAGAACTGCACCTTTGTATGTGGCCTCATCCACATGCATAAGGTTCCCTAACGGTGGGAAGTTGTGAATCTCCAAAGGAACTGGTGGTGGTGGGCCTTGTGGCTATGGAATAGTGTGGAAGATCTGCTCAATAAATGAAAGAGCACCCTGCCCTTGGCTCTCAGGAGAAGGATAAGGATACTGATAAGGTAGCAATGGCTGCGATAATCGACAGTGGGAGGGACACCATAAGCTCCATAGGCCACTCCATAACCATAAGGCTCCAGTCGTGGCTGACTGGCCTGACCCTGAATCTGATAGCCAGGAGAGACACCATATGGTCCATAAGGACCATAACCATAAGTCGACTCGGTAGAACCAATACTCTCCACAGCAGTATCATATGAGGACTCTGCAGGCCTATGCCATCCGGATCCTCTGGAGGTGGAGGAGTCTCTCAGCATCATCAATGCTCATCGATCTCATAGATCCCACCAAGCTCTCGGCATTGGATGGACGGTAGGACCTATATGATGGCGTGTCCCTCGTGCTCCAGCCGTGCTTGTCTCCCCTTCCCCTTCCTCGAATATGTAGAGGAAACATTTTTGCCTCGAGATGCGGCTCCAGTATGGTCCGAATCCCGTGTCGCGTGAGTGAACCGACTCTCTCCCGTGAATCTCGGTGGTCGTCCTCCCCCCTTGACTCTCACGTACTACTGCTGGTGGTGGTGGTGGTGGTGGTGGTGGTGGTGGTGGTCTGTCCCTAGGATCAGCTGAATCCTGATCACAAGGTCCCACACCCTCCTCATCCCCTCCATCATCATCGTCATCATCACCAAATTCACCACCATCGTCGTCATCGCCGGAGGCCTGAGTCACCTCATCCTCAGTGTCGGACCAGAAAATCAAATCCTCACTCTGGGTGGATGCACTAGGGTGTGGCATTAAGGGACGGGCAGGCTCTGCATGTGGCCTCCCCTCCTGGGCCATGAAGTCCCCCACATCAGCCCCCATCTCCTCTGCAATCTGACTATTGGGAAGACCTCCATCCTCATCCAGCAATCCGTCTCCACTATCCCTGATCCGATCAACTCATCGGGTTATCATCATCATCCATCTCAAATATGTCGGCCAACTCAATATTGGTGCTCTCTCTATCCATCCCCTGTCTAATATGATCCTCTCTCAGTCTCATATTATAGTGTAGGTAGACAAGGTCCTCTAGACGCTTCACACCCAATCGGTTGCGCCTCTTCGAGTGAATGAGGCTGAAGGTGCTCCAATTTCGCTCACAACCAGGTGGCGAACATGTTTGGGAGAGCACTTTGCTTGCAATCCTACTCAAGTTGTGTGAATCACGTCCAAATTGCAACCACCACTCAGCTGCAACAAACATAGACTCCAAGTCATTTTAATACTTAAATAACTAAATTAAAGATAGAATATAATAATTAAATGTATAATGAAATAAATGAATGAACTTACCCGCAGGGGCGGTTTCCCGTCCCGATACGGCCATAGCACGACTAAAGCTCCCAGTGGCATACCTAAAAGCCTTTATCTAATATATAAAGAGAAAAAACAATAACTAGTTACTAGGTTAATGACTTAGTATAAAACTACGAATTGTGAATATCAAATGATTCTAATCACTATCTCACCTCCATAAGGTTGATCGCTTGTTTAGCTGTATCCGGTTCGAACTTCTCCACTACAGTTTGGACAGCATCCATCAAATCTTGCCTCATCCCAAGATTGTCCTTGTAATGGTACTTGGGATTTAAATAGTATGTTCTATAAGAAAAAGTATGTCATAAAAGGGAATAGTTAATGCTTAATAGTGTGATAATATAATGAAAATTAAATTAAATACTAGACTTAACAACTCACAACCTTATGCAGTGGATGCTGCAACATAGACTCCCATCTACTGTTGATGATTTGAAGGACTTTCTTGTTGCCGCGTGGGTGGACCTGAGCAACTTGCTGCTTCATCCTATCTACTGCAACAAATATGTGCTAGAGTAAGTTTTCTTTGCTGATCTACCATCCTCAACACATTCACCACAGGCTTAAGCATCTTCACCATTATCCTCATATTGTGCCAGAAAGTCTCATCAAGGATAGTCAACTGAGCTCTCCTTCCTCCCACTGATGAAGAACCCTCCCAGTTAAACCACTCCTCTGATGCAAACATACTCCTAAGGCCAGTCTTCCTACTCTCAAAGCTCTGCAGTGCTATCCAATTAGTAGCAAATCTGGTTATGCCCGGCCTCACTAACTCACCCTGACACTTGTCCCTCATCATCCTTAATGCATAGGTGTGGTTATATATGAAGGTGCTAACATGTCGAGCTTGGTCCACGGTATTCTTCACAAGCTTGACCTTTCCAATCTCCTCCAACATTAAGTTAATGCAGTGAGCAGCACAAGGAGTCCAAAAGAGCCTATATCTGTCCATCCATCAAGGCATCAAGCCATCGATACAAAGTTATAAAGTGTACATATATATGTGTAATGTAAATATATGTATTTACAAATGAAAATTAATACTATATGTTTAGACTTTAGATACCTGGAGTTCTCCTGCATCTTCAACCTAGCTTTCTTGTAGTTGGAGCCATTATCGATCACAATTTGAACTACATTTTCCACTCCAACCTCCTTCACCACTTGCTTGATAATTTGTAAATGTATTTTGCATCCTTCTTGTCACCGGATGCATCTACTAACTCGAGGAACACTTGTCCTCCCATCACAATTCAACATGAAATTGATGATGGACTGCCAGTGGGACCAGTCCAACCATCGACCATCGAGTCACTCCATAATGATTCCACATGGGCTTTAATCCCTTAATGTACTCATTTATGTCCTCTTTATGCTTAGGCAAATACACATTATATATCTCATATGGAGTGGGGCCCCGTACACCACTCCCCGACCTCGCCTATCCGCTTCAATCATATCTCTCGTAGTAGGGCCCCGGGGCTGTATGTGTTGGAACACTATGGTAATGCGCCCATTTAGAAAGCCATCCCCACTTTCTCCTTCACACTCCCCCATAAGTGCTTCAACTTTCTCAGTTTATGCTCAGGCCTCGCAAATAGGGCCGGATCATTGCGAAGAATCTCAACATCCGGATCTATAGGATGTGCTGAGGAAGCTCGGCCCCTTGTAGGGGCCCGTGGGATAGGAGCCTCCTGCCTCACACTCTGAGACCTCCTCATAGGGACTTGGGAGCCACCTGTGCCTCCCATACCTACTGGCTCTCTAAAGAACCCACAACCCAGACCCCTCTATTGCCTCCTCATGTCATCAATCCTCTGTTGCTCCCTACTCATCATCATCGCCCTCCTCGGTGATCGGCCTCTGGATCAGGGTCACTGTCTCCTAGCTCATCCCTACCATAACCCTCAGGATCTGGAAGGTCATCTAAGCAGGCATCCTCGAACTCATCCCTCTGTGTTCTCTTCTCTTTCCTCTTTTGCTTTGTACCACTAATATATGAGGCCATTGCCCTCTTGACCTCTACAGGCACATTTGGGCACCCTGTTACATCCCTGTTGCCACCAGCTAGATGCCCCACCTCCTCCTATTTGTTTTTTACAGTAATTACACTCGCTCTTCCTCTTATCAGCTGTCAGTGGCCTCCCATGATCCCAAGCTATATCTGACATCTTTAAAATAAAGTGCCTGATACAAGAAACACACACTAAGTATCTTGAAAAGCTCCACAATATGCTCCAAAAATGACATACATGCTTCTAATAATAACCTCCTATTTTTAAATATAAAAATATATATATATATAACTATATAACTATATAAGTATTTTTTTAATATATAAATAATTTTAAAATATATAAAATACACACTATCTTAAAAATATCCACAACATGCTTAAAAAATTGCACATGCTTCCACTAATACTCTCCTATTTTTAAATTTAAAACAGAAATTAATTATTTTTAATATTTAAATATATTTTTTTAATTATTTAAATATATATTACATACAGTAAAATTACATAATTAGCAGAAAAAAAAATTAATTCAACACCATCACAGCAATATGGTGTCTCAACTCTCACATACATTCATTTGAAGCTTATACATGTACTATACATAAACATTTTTAACAATATACATAATTTAGTAAATAATTTTTAATAACAGAAAAATAAAAAAATAGTAGGAAGAATCAAAAGATAATTTTGACACTACAAATTCATAGATCAACACTCTAAAGTAAATATATATAAATTTAGAAGCAATCTAACATGATTTAAGGCACAAATGAAATAAAAATCAAAAAATGAGGAAGTTGGTTACTCACCTTGCAAGATTTGAGAAAATGCACAAATGGAGGAGCAAATCAAGTGTTTGAAGGAAATGGAATACTAAAAATTAGGTGTAGAATGGGATGAAAGCAAGAGAAATTAGCAAAAATTTCAAAATGAGGTCGAAATGCAGAGGGCGATATCGCTCGAAATGTCGAAACAGCGTCGAAATGTCGAAAATGACTCGATTTAGGGTATTTTATAACCTGTGGAAGTGTCGTTTCGGCCCGATATGGTATCAGGCCGAAATATCGACTCGTATCGACCGAAATTTCGGTCGATACATAACGATATGGATACATTTCGTATCGATTTGGATTTTTGCAGGCATTTCGATCGAAATTTCGACCATTTCGATCGAATTTTCTTCCATGGTTGAGACTGTACCGGCAGTAGAAGACTGCAGAATACGTCGCAGAGTAGCGAACTCCTCCTGTGAAAAACCAACGTCTATAGAGGTTGTGGTGGAAACTGTCTTAGAAAGATTAACCTTTGGTTTTCCCTTTCTTTGTGCTCGTTTTTGCTCAAAATCAGCAGGCTTCCCATGCAGTTTCCAACAAGTCGCCTTGGTATGATATGGTTTGTGACAGTGCTCACACTTGACAATCTCCTTAGCCGGATCAGATTTAGCGCGAACAGACTGTAAGGCTGATTTCTCCATAATAGGAGTATGAAACATGGCTAATCGACGACTTTCCTCACACTAAACAAGAGCATAAGACTATTCTAGCATAGGAAAGGGAGAACGATTTAAGACTTGCACTCTGATCTGATCGTACTCCACATTCAAACCTGCTAAGAAGCCATATACCCGAATCTTATCAATGTGCTTCCTATAAGTAATCATATCATCTGGGTTAGTGGGATGATAATCCTCATAATGATCCAACTCCTGCCAAAGAGATCGCAATGCGGCATAATATTAAGCCACAGTCAATTCCTTTTAGGTAGTCTCATGAAGCTTCTTTCGGAGCTCATAAACATGTGCATCATTCCCCAACTGTCCATATGTTTCAGTAGTAGCCTTCCAGATTTGGGCTGCATTGTCAAGTAATAGATATCCATAGGCAATATTTGGAATCATGGAATTCAAGAGAAATGACATAATAAGAGAGTCATTCGAGATCCATTTATCCTGTGAAACACCTGTGGTAATAGGTTTGATAGTGGTGCCTGTAATGTGTCCAACAAGTCCTCTTCCGGCAATAGTCAGGTAAGCAGATTGGGACCAAATCAAATAATTTGTCCCATCAAAGCTTACCGAAAGAGGATGAAGAGTGGGTAATGTTCGGAGCCAGTGGGAGCAAGAGTACACCATCAATAGTTGTCATGTTGACAAAATTATCTACAGTTCTTCAGTCTTCACCCTTTTGAAGTAATAGAAATGTCGCAAAATGCAATAGCCGAACAACTAAAAAACAATTCGGGGTTTTTTTTTTTTTAATAAACCCTGAAAAGTATGAACTCCTGAAACATCAATAAATATGTATGTACCGAACAACTAAAAAACAATTCAGGGTTTTTTTTTTTTTTTTAATAAACCCTGAAAAGTATGAACTCCTGAAACATCAATAAATATGTATGTATGTATGTATGTATGTATGTATGTATATAAAACAAAATATGGTTCGGCCAAAGGAGGACTGGTCTGGTTTAGTCAGGCAATGGGCTTAAAGGGATTTCAGAATCATCGTCCCTAGCTTAAAATAAATCGTAGAGGCAGAGGCGATGGTGTACCTAGGATGATGATGGTGATGGCAGAGGCGATGGATAGATGGTGAAAGCAAATCGCAGTCTCGTTGGAAGCTAGAAGCAGATCGATGGCGATGGTGATGGTGGAGGCGATGGCGATGGTTCGATGGAAGAATCAAATCGTAGTCTCGCTGCAAGAAGCAAGCAGAGTCGATGGAATTTGTTTCTTCCTTTTTTTTCTTTTTCTTTTTTTTTTTTTGTTGTTTCTTTGGTCGATGGCAGAAGCAAGGTTGAAGTGAAAGCTCTGTTAAATGCGATGGGATGTTGCTGATGAAGAAGAAGATGTTCGGTTGCAGCGGCGATAGCTTTTGGAGAGATTGGGTTGATAGCGAAAGCAGAGGCTGGAGAGATATCTCAGTAATGGAGGTAGGTCTGGTCTTCCTCAGCGAGATTTTCTTTTCTTCTCTTCCCTAATCGAACTTAGGCTCTGATGCCATGTTGAGAAACCCGATATTGGTAGAATGGCTTATGGATCAATGATCTCAAGTCCTCTATTTATAATTAAGTGGAAAGTACACTATTACAAGGAATAGAATTTTACATGAATACAAACTCTAATTTAACTCCTATACAAACTCTAATTGAACTCCTAGTAGAATCCAACAGATCATCCAGCATTAAACTCTATGGAAGAGACGACAAGACTACATGGAGCCAGTAACATCTCACAGAAATGAAATTTCAAAATAACCATATCGACAAGAAAAGGCTACTTTTGAGACAATTATTTATTGACACTTCTATCAGTTACCTGTTACCAGAATCATACTTCATGAAATAACAGATCAACTTAAGTTGTCTATTTTTTTGTTATCTGTTGGCAGGCATGCATAATGGGAAGACTCAGATCCACAACTAAAACAAGAAGGGAAATTAAAGAATGATTTAAGCATTCCTACCTAGAGAAAAACGATTTCCAACTAGCTGAAGCCATAGTGAGACAGGGACAACATGATCAAAATTTGTATGGTGTAAACTTCAACTGACTGGAAGGAGATTCAGGCTTTGCAATCATAGCAATAACAAACCTGCCATCCAGAAACTGAATAGACATCTTCAAAGTCAGTACAAGAACTTTGTAGTTCACAAAACTGACCAAAAGGATCAGATTTTACAGATTACAAACCTTCCCATCAATCTCTTTTGCAGCCAACTGGGCAGACTCTTCAGTCATAAACCAAACATATGCAAATCCCAGAGATTGTCTCGATTTTCTATCAACTATGATTTTCACTGGAACAAGAACAGAAAGTAATCAGTAAGACAAAAAGGACTATGTACATGGAAAAGGTAGTCTATCATGTCAGTAGATTCTTTTTTGCCGAGTTAGAGTGAATGACTTGTTTTTGTAAAATCATGACTCTTGTCTATTGCATTTGATGCAATCTGGTGTTCCAAAACCCACTTAGCATCACTTAGGGGCTCAATGGGATATTAGACAAGCCAAAAATTATAAGTTAATGGTAGTTCTCTTGTTTACTTGAGAGTCAAACAAAACAATGAAAAACAAAATATGTGTTGCAAACATGATAAATCAATCAAGCTGGATTCCCAATTGTGTGTTGATTACTTGGAGAAATTTGTGAACCATAATTGTGAGTGGTGCCCATGAATAATAACTATGTAAAGAGTACCATGTGAAACCCACGTTTTGAACAAAATGATAAAGGCACACTAACACATGAACTTACATGGTTTGGCTGTGCCTACATCCACATGGTAATCGGAACTTTTCACTATCAGTAAATAGTACTGAACACAACACTTGGGATTTGTACACAAAGCCAACCCTGTATCTGCAATTCAACTTCTTGTACACCCTCTCTCAAACTGCATCACACCCTCTGAAGAGAATAAACCCAATACCAAATGGCCCTCACTCACAACCCCCTGATTCACCTTAGAACTTCTTGTTCGGATTGCACCTCTCCTCTTATGAGGAAGGAAAGGTCATTGTAAACCCCATACAACCCCTCTCCCCCCCCCCCCAAAAAAAAAAAAAAATTCCTTGGTTGACTAAGCACAAACCATGTCTAAGAAGAATGACAAAGTGTAGGTACCAACCCCATCTTCTTTCTCCTCTCTTGCCATTTAAAGGCCTTACATGAATTCAAAGATTGACTTTATTTCCATATTATAGAGAAGTAGTTCTCTTCTTCTCATTGTTTCAATTATTTTCTCTTATTTTCTTCATCCCCATTTATTGTTTTGTTTTTATCCATTTACACTCCACCATTTTTCCTTGTAAGTGGAGTTTACAAGGGAAAGGAGTATACATGAAAGAGGAACTCTCGCTTCTAGTGTGGAACTCCCCACATGGGGACCAACCCAACAATATACACTATTCAAGTGGCCGTGTTCAGAGTTATATGTAAACGCTAATTCTGGAAATAAAATCAAAAGAGGAACAGATTTAGAGTAATGATATCAGAGGAAGCATACCTATCATGGAAGCAAGAGTTTACTGTCTTCGACCTCCAACAGTCCAACCGAAATCAGCATAGCTATAACATAATTCACTCTAAGCGACAGAAACCAGCGTAGCTATAACATAATTCACTCAAGTGACCATACACTCATTTGCATAGCAGTTGACTAACCCAAAGTACAGTATTAAGGTTACTACTTTATGGTATTGTGAAAATGTTATTTAATATATTATTGGGAGACAGACTTATATAGGTGAGTGGGACCAGACAGCTACTCAATACAAGAGAAGAGACAGATAACTAGAAATACAAGACCAAAGTACAGCTGGCTTCTCCTTAACACACCACCACAAGTGGGGTATGAGAAAATAAGCTTGGTGATAACCTATGAAATAGAGTTAATTCTAGTGATTTTATACTAGAGATAGTTTGATTCAAGAGTGTCTTCTCTTTGTTTTAGTGTTCTCAATAAATTGTGTTTTGGTGAGTCTTAGTGTTTTAAATCTTGTAAAGGTCTTTTATATCATTTATGCATGAATTTCCCTTGAATTAATGGATGGAATTGATCAGTCCTCTTTTTCTTGGCATTGTAAGAGAAGAATATAATGGATGAAGAAATGACATAGGGCATGGAAGAAGAACAAAGTACGAGTCTACTCAATTTGCTATAGAGATGCTACAACATCGCAATAATATGATTTTTCCAGATTGGACACATGTGGCATTATCAAGTGAAATCACTAAAAAAATGGCTAGCTGATTAGATATTCCTCTTCTCATTACATGAAGGATCTTAGCCATTGATCTCAAAAGAAAATATTATAATCTTACAATCCGTTTTTGCCCTATCACTTAAGGAAAGTTTGGGGAGTTAGAGAAGAAAAGGAGCCGCCAAAAAAAAAAAAAAAAAGAGAACCAAATACACAAAGAAAGGAGTTCGGGCAAGCGGAAGAGCTGCTGGAGCATTCTCCTAGTTCTCTTTTCAGTTTGTTGTAGCTTTGTTGTAGCTCTGTTGTAGCACAATTTATTATCAATGTATTCGACGTACATGTTTTTTATTAATTTCATTTATCGATTGACCATCCTTGAGTGAATGTTGTAGTTTTAGTTAATTGGAGCTAGATCAATGCTGAATAACGTGAATTACCTTGATCCTTATGTAGGTTTAGCTAATTAGTGGGTAGGGTAGGGATATTCACCTGCCTCACAAAACAACCATTGGAACCCAAGCATAATTCGCATCCTTAGTTCAATTCACCATAGGAATGTGATGGTTTTGAACTAAGGATGTTAATGCATTAGTGGATCGGAAGATACCCATGTACAATGTTGTTTTAGTTTCTCTGATAAGCCTTGCACTGCAGCTTTGTTGTAGCATTCACAGCCCAAATTTAGGGGAGGGGAAATTGATTCCAACATTCATACCACTTATTATAGTTCTTTCCATTGTGTGCTCTCCAATTTAGGATCTCTTGTTTAATTCGTATGTCCTTCGTTTAATTAGTTCATTAATCAAAGTAATTTTGTCAATCTCGTTTAAATTAGTCTTCATTTTACATTGAGATTCAAAGATAAAATTCTCCGTGGGATCGATACTCTACTTACTATTTACTATTTGATTACGACACGTGCACTTGCATAGCATTTTTATACACAAGCAAAAACAAGTTTTTGGCGCCGTTGCCAGGGAATTTAATCATTGTTGATTGGTGTAGAAGTAATTTTTAGTTTTTATTTACAGCATTTTTGTTACTTTGATATTAGTTTTCTTTTATTCCCAGGTGCTTTAACCCTTATATGAATACACTATGTAATCAAGAGTTGGTACCTTTTGACCCAGAAATCGAAAGGACATTTCAATCTAGAAGAAGGGAGCAACGAGGTTTAGTAGTAGTTCAAAAAATGGCTGAGAGAAATGGGGTTATTAATAATGAGAATAATATGGCAGCTACGGTTGATGGCAAAGATAGGGCAATTAAAGAGTATGTTGTATGTTGCATGAGCTTAATCCTAGTATAATAAGGCCAGAAATCCAAGCACCACAGTTTGAGCTTAAGCATGTGATGCTCCAAACTATGGGACAGTTTAGTGGGATGTGAAGAGAAGATCCTGATTTCTATCTTAGATTTTTTATGCAGGTAAATGATTTCAAGATATATGGAGCAACTGAAGAAGCCTTGAGACAAACTATTCCCTTACTCGTTGCGGCATAGGGCAAGAGCATGGTTGAATTCTTTACCTCCACAATCTGTAGCCACATGGAATGATTTAGTAGAGAAGTTCTTGATGAAGTACTTCCCCCCAAAAAAGAATGCCAAGCTCATGAATGATATTACTGGCTTTCAACAATTAGATGGTGAATCTTTGCATAAGGCGTGGAAAAGATTTAAGGAGCACTTGCATAAATGTCATCACCATGGAATTCCTCATTGGATTCAAATGGAGACTTTCTTCAATGATTTAAATGGACAAACTCGATCCACAGTGGATGCTTTAGTAAATAAGGTCATATTCGCAAAGTCTTACAATGAAGCTTATGAGATTTTGGAAAAAATGGCCAACAATAACTATCAACGGTCAGCTGAGAAAGCAACTGTAAATAAGAGAATAGCAGGGATTTATGAGTAGGATGCAATGACAACCTTGACTACACAAGTGTCCTCTTTAACTAGTGTGTTAAAATTGGTGAACTTTGCTACAGTTGTATAGTCACAACAAAATGTAACAATCGCTTATACATATTGTGGTGGGGAGCATTTCTGTAATAGTTGTCCATCCAACCCAGAATCTACTTACTATGATGGGAATTTCAACAAGGCCAATAATCCATATTACAACACCTATAATCCTGGGCACCCTAACTTTTCTTGGAATGCTCAAGGACAAAATGTCAGTCCATCCTCCATCCCAACCCGACCACATCACCTTCCAAATGCTCAACAGAGAGTGAAGACTCAACCTATAGAACCATCTTCATCAATAGAGATTCTATTAAAGGAGTATATGGCAAAGAACGATGCAATTATTCAGAGTCAAGCATCTTCATTGAGGAATCTAGAGAATCAACTAGGACAGCTAGCAATTGCTTTAAGCAATCAACCTCAAGGATCATTGCCAAGTGACACAGAAAATCCTAGGCATGAAGGCAATGAGCATCGTAAAGCTATTGCATTAAAGAGTGGAAAAACTCTAGAGCAACCTCACTCAAAGTCCAACCAACAGAAGAAACCTATTTCGATTCAAGAAGGAGAGAAGGAAGATACGGTAGCTATTCCAAATGAACAAACTGATTTTGCAAAACAAAGTGCTGAACAAAATGCTACAGCATCACTGCAACAAAGTTCTCTAGAAAAACAGAGTATTAAACCACCACACTTTCCTCAAAGATTCTATAAGCAACATCAGGACCAACAATTTAAGAAATTCTTGGATGTCTTGAAGCAACTGCATATCAATATACCTTGGTAAAAGCACATGACAAATGCCAAATTATGTTAAATTCATGATAGACATCCTTTTAAAAAAAAAAAAAGAGATTTGGAGAGTTTGAAACAGTGGCAATGACATAAAAGAGTAGTGTCTTTTTGCTGAAAAAACTCCCTCCAAAATTAAAAGATCTTAAAAGCTTCACCATTCCTTGTGCTATTGCAGATATTTATTGCCCTTTGTGATCTTGAAGTGAGAATCAACCTTATGCCAATGTCAATTTTCAAGAAGCTTGGTGTTGAACAAGCAAGGCTGACCACAACAACACTACAACTAGCTGACAGATCTTTAGCTCATTTAAAAGGAAAAATTGAAGATCTGTTGGTGAGAGTAGATAAATTCATTTTCCCTACTGACTTCATTGTTTTTTATTTTGAAGCAGATAAAGATGTGCCCATCATTCTTGGAAGAGCCTTCTTAGCAACAGGGAGAACATTAATTGATGTACATTAAGGAGAATTGACAATGAGGGTAAATGGAGAGCAAGTCACGTTCAATGTTCTCAAGGCAATGAAATCTCCATATGAGATTGAGCAATGTTCAATTGTAGATGTCATTGAAGCGCTAGTTTCAGAAAAAATTTGAAAAAGAATGCATTAAAAACCCATTAGAGCTTTCATTGGCAACAAAAATTAAACAAGTAGATGATGAAGAAAGTAGATACACGGCTTGGTTAGAGGCAAGACCAACTAAGCCTCTTGGATTATCTAATGTGAAACTAAACCCCTTAAACCATCAATTGAAGAGCCACGTGTGTTAGAGTTGAAACCTCTTTCAGAACACCTTCAGTATGCCTATTTGGGTGAAGCCAAGACACTCCCTGTTATCGTTTTAGCAGTGCTAATAGAGGAGCAGGAGGATATGCTACTTGAAGTGCTGAAGAAGTATAAAAGAGCATTAGGATGGACCATAGCAGATATTAAGGGAATCAACCCTTCAATATGCATGTATAAAATTCTGCTGGAGGAATGCTAAAGCAATTCTGTGGAGCAGCAAAGGAGGCTAAATCCAATAATGAAGGAAGTGGTAACAAAGGAAATCATTAAATGGCTCGATGCTGGGGTAATATATCCAATTTCAGATAACAAGTGGGTGAGCCCAGTGCAGTGTGTCCCTAAAAAAGGAGGAATGACAGTTGTGGAGAATGACAACAATGAGTTGATACCTACAAGGATAGTGATTGGTTGGAGGATATGTACGGATTATAGAAAGCTTAACAAGGCTACTAGAAAATATCAGTTGCCACTTCCCTTCATTGATTAGATGCTTAACAAATTGGCTGAAAAAGAGTATTATTGCTTCTTAAATGGATACTCAGGTTACAATTAATAGTCATTGCTCCTGAGGATCAAGATACGACCACTTTTACTTGCCCTTATGCCACATTTGCTATCAGGAGAATGCCATTTGGTCTTTGTAATGCCCCCGCCACTTTTTAACGATGTATGATGGTTAATTTCATTGATACAGTGGAAAAATTTGTCCAGGTGTTTAAGGATGATTTTACAGTTTTTGGGGAGACATGATGAATGCCTCAATAACTTGGCAAAAGTTTTAAAGAGATGTGAGGAAACCAACCTAGTCCTCAACTAGGAAAAATGTCACTTGATGGTTAGCAAAGGGATTGTTCTTGGGCATAAGGTTTCAAAAAAGGATCTAGAAGTTTATAAAGCCAAGGTAGCTATAATAGAAAACTGCCACCGCCATCAAATGTGAAGGGGGTCAAAAATTTTCTTGGCCATACTGGATTTCATAGAAGGTTCATAAAAGACTATAAGAGCAGTTTTGGGATAGCACAAGAATAAGGTATTCCATTCAATCTACTATGCTACTAGGACCTTATCAGGAGCCCAATTGAATTATATAGTCACAGAAAAAAGAACTCTTGGTTGTTATGTTTGCTTTTTGACAAGTTTAAGGTTTATCTGGTGGGAGCAAAGGCTATTGTGTTCACAGATCATTCAGTTATAAAATATTTGGTGGAGAAGAAGGATACTAAACCGAGGTTGATTAGATGGATCTTATTGCTTCAAAAGTTCGATTTGGAGATGAAAGATAGAAAGGGACTGAGAATCAAGTGGCTGGCATTCTGTCTCGTTTGGAAAATCCAAACCAAGAAGTTGAAGTTGAAATTAGAGAAGTTTTCCCTGAAGAACAACTTTTTGTCGAATCCCTTTCACAAACTCCTTGATATGCTAATTATTTGGCCAGTGGACTTCTACCTCCTAGAATGAATACTCAACAAAAGAAGAAATTCTAAATGAGGTTAAAAGTACTTCTGGGATGAAACATTCTTATTTAAGCAATGTGCAAATCAGATTTTGAGGCGTTGTATCCCTGAGGTGGAAATAGAAGACGTGTTGAGGCAGTGTCATGACTCTCCATATGGTGGACAATACCAAGGTGATAGGACTGCTTCAAAAGTCTTATAGTCGAGGTTCTATTGGCCAAAGTATGTTCAAAGATGCCCATCAATTTAAAGATGTGACAGATGCCAAAGAGTGGGAAACATCTCCAAAAGGAATGAAATGCCTTTGACCAATATCTTAGAAGTAGAGTTGTTTGATTTATGTATCCAAGTGGGTTGTTGCTTGTCCAACCAATGATACCAAAATGGTTATTCAATTCATAAAGAAGAACATCTTCACCACATATGGTACACCAAGAGCTATAATCAGTGATGAAGGTACACATTTTTGTAACAAGTACCTTGGAACTTTATTCGCTAAGTATGGGGTTCGTCATAAGGTTGCCTCGAGCTATCATCCCCAAACAAATGGACAAGCTGAGGTTACTAATAAGCAGATCAAGTTGATTTTGGAGAAAATAGTATGCCCTACTGTTGGATGAGTTCTACTAAGGTTCAACTCTATTAGAGTTTTTGTTAATGTAAATTTCTATTTCTTGTTACCAAAGTAAGGCTATTTATGTAATAGTATTCTTTCCACTTTATTATAAATAGAGGGCTTGAGATCACACTGATCTAATTAAACTATTCTACCAAAATTAGCTTTCTCAACATGGCATCAGAGCCTCGAGACAATTAAGGAAGAACAAGAACAGAAAAAAATAAAAGGAAAGAAGAGAAGAAGAAATCTGCTGATGCATTGCCACTGCTCCTACAACACCACCACCACCGTTGCCCTTCCTCTATCACAACAACCTAATCGCAATATCCTGTTACCACCATCTATCGTCTTCTTCATTGTTCTCAACTCTTAAAACAACGAGTTATTTTGAACCATTCTACCTCCGCCTTCCTCAGTTTTTTTTTTTTTTTTTTTTCTCGTTCTTCGTCTGAAACGAGAAGCTCCTGAGAAGACTAGACTTTAGCTAGTCAATGTCACTCCGGTGATTGGATATAAGAAGTGCTTGTTCTTTACCCTTTAATTGAACCATACTCTTTTTTCTTTTCTTTTTTCCCTCCTACCCTGCAGTTCGATTAGCCCAAAAACAAAAAAAACAAATACTGATGTTTGAGGGGTTTAGTTTGTAAATTGGCATTCTTTAGGGATTTATTGGTAAATTTGCATATTTTCAAGGACCCATCTGTAAATTTGCATTCAAGGACTTATGTATAAATTTGCATATTTCAGGGACCCATCTGTAAATTTGCATAGTTTTATGGACTTATGTGTAAATTTGTATATTTTCATGGACCTATTTGTAAATTTACATAGTTTCAAGGACTTAATGTGTAAATTTGCATATTTTTAGGGACATAATTGCAAATTCAAACTTTCCAAGGGCTTATTTGTAATTTCCCATAGTTTCAAGAAGAGAAAAAAAACAATGGTATTCTATATAAGCACTTTTTGAATCCTATCGTTTGTTAGGGTGGTTTGGCTATTGCATTCTACAACGTTTCAGTTACTTTGAAAGGGTGAAGACTGAAGAACTACAAACAATTTTTTCAATATGGCAAATACCGATGGTACTACAGCTCCCACTGGATCCGAACATTACCCCACTCTTCATCCTCTTTCGGTAAGATTTGATGGAACAAATTATTTGATATGGTCTCAATCTGCTTACCTGACTATTACCAGAAGAGGACTAATTGAAAACATTACAGGCACCACTATCTAACCTACTACCACATGTGTTTCGCAGGATAAATAGATCTCAAATGACTCTCTTATTATGTCATTTCTATTGAATTCCATGAATCCAAATCATAGAAGAAAATTCGATCGAAATGGTCGAAATTTCGACCGAAATGCCTGCAAAAATCCAAATCGAAACGAAATGTAGTAGTAGGCACGAAATGTATCCATATCGTTTCGTTTCGACCGAAATTTCGACCATTTCGACCAAAATTTCGACATATCAGCATTCCAACTTGTTTTTCCTTAGCTTTTGTTGATTTCTATCCCATTCTCACCTAATTTTCACTACTCCTTTGCCTTCAAACACCACTTTTGCTCATTTTTTGCCTCCAAACACCTCCTAAGCGACAACAGCTACAAAGGAAACTCCAGCAACAATAGAATATGAAGCATGAGCCACACCCAGCAATTCCAAACTTCCCCTTTTTTATTTTTATTTTGTTCATGCCTTAAATGATCTTGTATTGCCTTGAAATTAATATATGTTTAGCCTAGGACTATGATCTATAATTGTGTTTTGTTAAACTTATCTTTTTATTATTTGCTACCATTTTTTCATTTTTTTATTTTAATAATTATTTTCTAAAATTATGTATTTTTATTTTATGTATATATGATATATAGGCTTTAGCTTAATATATTTGAGACACCAGCACTTGATCTAGTCGGTCATTTTATTTTGTTGACTTGTTGTATATGTAACCATTCTACCAAACAATTCATGTATGTTGTTGATTCTATGCATGTATGCAATACAGTTTGCACTTGTCGGAACCAGTCATTTGTTAGTATACTTGAATGATAAATTTTCAATAATTTTGTTTTTTACAAAATACTAGTTCCATTGTGTTTATTATGCTTGAAATAGGTATTATACAAGAATCCAAATCATTTTGAGTCCATATGAGGCCCGAAATTGAAGTTCCAATTTTCAGAAAAAGTGTCCAGTTTCGATCGAAATTTCGACCAAAACGTCGAAATTTCGGCCTTTTGCAAGGTCGAAATTCCTGTTTCGGTCGAATTTTCTTCCTTGATCCAAATATTGCCCGGGGATACCTATTATTTGATACTGCAGCCCAAACCTAAAAGGCTACTACTGAAACATATGGACAGTTTGGTAATGATGCACAGGTTTATGAGCTACGAAAGAAGCTTCATGAGACTACCCAAAAAGAACTGATTGTGGCCTAACATTATGCTGACTTGCAATCTCTTTGGCAGGAGTTGAATCATTATGGGGATTATCACCCCACTAATCCAGATGATGTGACTACTTATAGAAAGCACGTTGATAAGATTCGGGTGTATGACTTCTTGGCAGGTTTGCATGTAGAGTACAATCAGATCAGAGTGCAAGTATTAAGTCGTTCTCCCTTTCCTACACTAGAACAGTCTTATGCCATTGTTTAGTGTGAGGAAAGTCCTCAATTAGCCATGTTTCATGCTCCTATTGTGGAGAAATCAGCCTTACAGTCTGTTAGCACTAAATCTAATTCGACTAAGGAGATCATCAAGTGTGAACACTGTCACAAACCATATTATACCAAGGCCAATTGTTGGAAGCTCCATGGGAAATCTGCTGATTTTGAGCAAAAAGGAGCACAAAGAAGGGGAAAACCAAAGGCTAATATTTCTAAGACAGTTTCCACAACAACCTCTGTAGACATTAGTTTTTCACAAAAGGAGTTAGCCACTCTACGACGTATTTTACAGTTTTCTACTGCTGATAAAGCCTCTACTACTACTTCCTCCACTACCTATACCAACTCCTACCGTGCTACTTCAGGAAAAACTTCTATTGACTACCATGTTTCTTCAGTTTCTGCTCCCTGGATCATTGATACAAGAGCCATAAATCATATGATAGGTTCATCCTCCTTTTTCTTACATTATGTTCCAACTTCCAAAAAAGATAAAGTTCACATTGTTGATGACTCATATTCTTCCATTGCTGGAAAAGGGACCATCCAACATTCTCCATCACTTTCTTTGTCTAAAGTTTTACACGTTCCCTCTTTCTATACTGACTTGCTCTCTAACAGTAGTCTTACACATGACTTGAATTGTAAGGTGATTTTTTTCCCATCTTACTGTGTCTTCCAGGATCTGGTAACGGGGAAGGAGATTGGACGTGGTAAACTAGACGATAGACTTTATCTACTGGAGCCAATTGGAGGATCTAATTTTGCTCTTACTGCATCTCCTAATCAAGTCCATTTGGTAAAATCAGACCTTCAGCAGTGGCACCATAGGCTAGGTCACCCTCGTCTAGGAACTCTTAAGATAGTATTTTTTTGATTAAGTTTCTTCTTGTAAAAAAGATGAATTTTTTGTGAAGCAGACTTGTTCTATTTATTTACCTTCTATTTATAATAGAATATCTATTCATTTTCAACTAATTCATATTGATGTGTGGGGCGCTTGCCGACGTTTGTTTATTACTAGCCATAAGTACTTTGTTACTACTATCGATTGTCACTCTTGTTCTATATGGATTTATCTTTTAAAATAAAAAAAATGAGGTTTTTCGATGTTTTCGTGATTTTCATAATATGATTAAAACTCAGTTCAATGCCACTGTGAAAATCTTTCGCAGTGACAATGGCACAGAGTATATTGATGGTGAATTTCAAAGATCTCTCTCCCTTTGGCATAATACACCAGACCAATTGTGTTGATACAGTGGGGTTACTGAAACAAGAATCGGCATCTTTTAGAGATAGCTCGTTCACTTATAATTGTTATGAATGTCCCTGACCAATACTTGAGTGATGCTATACTCACTGCCTCTTACCTTATGAATAGGATGCCCAGTTGGATACTTGATTTTAAACGTCCTAATGAGCTTCTCCAGAGAACCACTTCTTTTGTTATTTCCCCAAAGATTTTTGGATGTGTATGTTATGCCAGAATCACAGGTTTTTAGATGTGTATGTTATGCCAGAATCACAGCCCACCAAAGTAAGTTGGCTCCCTGCGGCCTACGCTGCATTTTTCTAGGGTATTCTGCTACTAAGAAAGGGTACAAATGTTATCATCCTCCTTCCAGGAAAACCATTGTCTCTACGAATGTAATTTTTAATGAGTCTTGCGATTACTATACACCACTCCATGGGGAGAGTCCTAGAGGAGAGGTGTTTTTTCAAACTCTAGACCTTTCGATCACACCACCACAACACAACTTAGGAGTTCAAGAAGTGTTTCCTGACCAGGGGGAAACTTCAGCCAGTATACCCGAGGACTCTAATTCTCCCCCTCCGTTTTCTAAACCATGTGAAGAACTTGGTCAAGGGGAGACCACTCCTGTGAGGCACACTACTGAGGTTTTTCAAAACAAGATTGACCATAATAAGTAGGTGCAGACTTTTCAGAGGAAGAATTACAACCAGCTAAAGTAAGTGGAGAAAGGCAACACGTTACCACTTCGTAATCAGATTTTACTGTTCCCCTTGAGGTATCTTCTTCTGATCTTCTTATTTGTTGGTTGAGTTCTACTAGGAGTCCAATTCTATTAGAGTTTTTATTCATGTAAATTTATGTAATAGTGTACTTTCCACTTAATTATAAATAGAGGGCTTGAGATCACGTTGATCAATAAGCCATTCTACCAAAATTGTGTTTTTCAACATGGCATCAAAGCCTAAGTTCAATTAGGAAGAGAAAACATACCTCCACCTAAGTTCGATTAGAAAGAGAAAACCTACCTCCACCACCGCTGCAACTGCTCCGTCGCCAAACCATCCGCTGCATCCTCATCTTCTTCTACAATTGCTCTGCCTTTCTCTTCCTATTGCCCACAATCGAACCCATCTTCTGATTTTTTTCATTCCTTTTTCTTTCTTCTACAACCATCGCACCATTGCAGAATTTCTTTTTCTTTCTTTTCTTCTGATTCTTTCTTCTTTTTCTGAAATTTTTCTCTTTCTTTCTTCTGCAACCATCGCACCATCGCAGAATTTCTTTTTCTTTCTTATTCTTCTGATTCTTTCTTCTTCTTTTTCTGAAATTTTTTTCTCTTCTGAAACCATCGACAGTTTTTTCTCTTTCTTTCTTCTGCAACCATCGCAGAATTTTCTGCAACCAGAAATTTTCTGCAACTTCTGTAACCATCGCAGAACCATCGTAAACCCATCGCAAATCCATCCCAAGACTCATCGAAAACTCATTCCCCATCCCAAGACCCATCTCTGCTCTTCTCTTCCATCTTTTTTTCTGGTTCCGCCTCCCATTCTATATCTTTAGTTTCAAAAAGTCTTTATTTAATGGGAATGTTAGCTAGTCAAACTAGGTAGTCATTTTAAAGGGATTTTTGGAAATTGAAGGATGGAAGGATGTTCCAATGCACTTCTATTTAAGCTCTCTATTATGAATGAATTTAAAATCATATTGGGATGAATTTAAAATCATATTGGGACGAATTTTGAGCTTGCCATTTGGCTTTAGGAGTATGTCTAGTTTTTTTGCTCTTATCCCTTCAGTGGATTTCCTTTGGGTGGCGAGTGTCCTATATTGAGCAGTCGCTCGTGTTACATCCTACTTCTCTTATCTTTCTGCGTCACCTTCTCCTTGTCAGCTTCAACCAGCATAATTCCATGGCTGAAGCATCAGAGAGAGAGGAAGAAATAGTAATCTCATGATTACGCAAGCACCCTCCATTCTAAATAAAGGTATTGTGAAGGTCCAAAAGTCAACAGAAAAGTGATCTGCTTCACAAGGCATAATTATCATAGGAAGACCCATAAGAAATCATTAAGCAGCCATGGGTAGCTCATATTATTGCAGAAGTACAACGTGCGCCAAATAAGCCAGGGACAAGGAATCACAACCATAAGTTTCAAGCTAAGGAAAAAGAGTTATATTTTTGGGATTTCCACACCATCAGTAATCAAACTTAGTTAATATGACCGTGCCATCATCTACATCACATTTTGATCACTTAGTGCAATCTCACTTCACCATCTAAGGATGATACTTCAGATTGTTTAGAAGTCCATCCCCTTAAGCAAAATTTGGACCATTTAAGTAACATGGAGAAAAGACTATGTTGATGATCATACAGTTGAGGTCATGTAGCCAGTCCAGAGAATAGTCAACAGTGACAGAAACCTTTTCCAAAAAGGGGAAGAGACGGAACAATGGAACCAACCAACAATAAGAAACTTTCATATTAACATGCTCAAAATGACAATCTGACAATATTGAAAGGATGAGCAGAGAATCAACCTTTGCTAACTTTCCCAAACTGTGAAAAAGCTCTGTTCAAGAATCCTTCAGAAGTTGATGGTGAGAGTCCTGCACTTACCCAGAGAATATAGAAGCATTGTTGCAGTGTATTAAACCTTACAATGTATAAAGTAACAAAAAGTACATAATTACACTGGCATGTCTATGTAGAACAATATATTGCATGACATCATATGGTATTCATAGTCACAATAAACAACAGAACATATTCAAAAGAATTAGAAAAATATTATAAAAAAAATAGAAAGAAAAAGAAAAAGATATTCAGCGAGGCTTTGCAATGACACCACGATGCAGTTTTGCACCATGAATGGTTTAGGTTACAAATCATTCAGTAGGCATTTAAAGAGAGAGGGGTTTGGGTCCACAAATGAGAAATGAGAGGGTGCATACAGGAGTCTCACCCCGGCATCTATAGCTCCTTCTCCCTCTTTGTTTATTTTATTTTATTATTTTCTTTTTCAAATAAACTCATTGCCATCAGAAATTTGAATATGTCAATTCTCAGAAGGGACCTGAACATTCTGAAGCATGGAAGGTAGTTAAGGAATAAAGTATCGCTTGTATAGTATACACAGATTCTTGACCAATATATTAGCATTTCTCATGTAGATTTAAATACGAAGAGAAGGATTCAAACACTGTTCACATGAAAATTGTCACAGCCCCTTGTTATGCCTTGATGCAAATGCTACTATAATATCTTGTGGGCCAATTAATCTATGCATGGACAATTAGGTCTTTAGTTTAGTCCAGTTTTTATTTTAGAATTAATCTCTCAGACATAGTGTGGTAATCTATATGCAACTTCTGCTCTTTAGTTCCCAATTCCAGATTAAAGAGAAGGATTTGCTTCTTCTTTTTCAGAGGTTTCTAGTTTTAGTTTCATTCTCTTTCCTTGCAAGTTTCTAAGTTTCTCTTGTAAGGCAAGGACAGCAGCCCATAAATATACAATGCACTTAGAGGGGCCCCTATCAATGATTTGAATATCTGAATGGCAGAAATTGGTTTGAAGCAATGAGTCCATTGTCCATTTTGAGTGACATGAGAGATTGAGAGGCCTGGCTCGTCCAGTGAGAGGCAAAACCCCTAAGGTTGAGAGAATCAAATCTCCTTATCCCGTTTACCTTTGTCTCCTACTTTCTGTCTTGTCCTAAATGACCCCATGTTGTGCTACTGCTGCCTATGGACTGCTACAAGCTGCTGTTAAGATCCTCTTGGAGATGATAACATAGGCATTAGTTTAAGCCAAAGTCTACTGCTGCTACAAGAATTAATGAAAAAGGGACAATCTACACCCTGCAAATCTGCTCTACCATTGGTTTTCTCCTGCAATGTTGTTCCAAAATTTCTCAGCAATAAGAACTCTGATCTAACAGACATTTTGGGTACCGATTCAGATCTCCTGGAGCTCTAGCCAGTTGCTGATTCGAAGCCCAAATTTCTCACTGATTTGCAAGTTCTCACTAAACCTTTTATTTTGGGTTCTCTTCATAACTCAGTCGTTAGTCATCAGAATTGGCTAAGATTTGTAGTACAAGAACTACTCAATCCCTTCTACATTTGATCCAAGTTTGAGAGCAAACTGCTTGCTGGATTACCTTCTACTTTTTGCCTTCTACTGTGGTGTTCAACTTCTAATTCTGATTTGATTCTAGTATCGATAGTGTGTGCAACCATTAACAATCCTATATTCCTACTGTAGAGTGGTCCTTAGCTGAATCTTTCTATGATAATGTGATCTGCATTATTCTATAAGGAAAAACCAAGACCAATGATGTCAGCTTCCTAGGTTTCACCATGTTCAAGAACATCTCTAACTGTAATATTATAGAATTTGTC
The DNA here is from genome assembly GCF_041222555.1 of Hakea prostrata. Classification (NCBI taxonomy): domain Eukaryota; kingdom Viridiplantae; phylum Streptophyta; class Magnoliopsida; order Proteales; family Proteaceae; genus Hakea; species Hakea prostrata. The sequence goes on from NC_142600.1 coordinate 29,582,774, forward strand.
TTCAATCAGGTGACCTACTCAGGAAATCCCTCAGCAACAACAGCACAGTACTCAGGCTAATCTAATTATCCCCCAGACCCGCCATCTCAAATTCTGAAGAGATATTTCTTTCACAGAGGCTTGTTCTTTTAGTCTTTATTTTTATTAATACCATAAACATTTCACTCCATTTTATGGAAAACTGAAAAGAAATACAGTAAAAGTTTCCACCATGTCTCTCATTTTGCAAGCCAATTAAGTCTGGTGACACAGACTCCATGCAAAATGAGGAAACTATGTTCAACCTGCACATACACTCTATAAGATATAAACTAAATCAGATGTCTAATTAGAATTGATGTACATAGAAAGGCTGTTTTCAGTGCATCCCTGTTCCGCCAAAAAACACAGAAACACCTTGGCAAATCCACATCCTTAAATAAAATGATGCCTGGAGGAAGACACCTCAAGACAGGAAGTTGCAGAAAGTTAGCCAAACTGAATTGAAATGTAGTCGAACATTTGCTTCTTTTTCCTCAGGTAACAGATGGCAATATATATGCTCTTCTTATGCAATATTTTCCTATTGAAAGATGAGCTAACATTTGCTAGGAGCTGTAGCACTGATAATACCGGAGATTAAAAAAATTTGGAAAACAAAGTTGATCAACCAAAACGGGTTCCATTTTCAGAAATGTCACAAGGATAAAAAGCTTAGTTTGCATACCATCCAACACAGCATGGCTATAGCACATAATAGAATGGTACAATGTCTGACAAGTCTTCAATCCTTTAAAAATGCCAAAAACAGCAGTCAATGGGTCCAACAAATACAAAAACCAAAAACATTAACATTAAGAAGTATCAATAGAAGTAACAAAACAAAACAAATTATTAACACTACAAGAACAGAACATCCAAATTTCGTTTAACATCTCCATATTGACACTAAAATTGCAATCTTAAACTCTTCAAAAAGAATATTACAGACAAACAACCAACAGACGCATATAAGTGCGGAGGTTCAATTATTAGCAGGCTAAGAAGTCCTCGGGTTTAAGAATTGCCTAGGAATCTGCAATTAACAATCACAGATTCTAAGAACTAAGCATAGTTAAAATCTAGAATGACAAGTCCTCCTACGTAAGTACAGTTACAAAGAACCAACACTTAAGCATTTGACAAACCAGCTAATTCAGAACCACGCAACGTGCAAGTCTAGCCATAACTATACCAAGCACAATCTCGTATCTAGAATTAGGAACAGCTCCAACTACAATAAATCCAGGAGATTAACAACTTGAAAGAAAAAATTGAAATGATGCAAGGCAATATAAACTTTAACGACAGTATACCTTTGATAATGATTCTTGTTGAGAGGGATTTTTCACCATCGACTGAATACGCAGAGTTCGCGCAACAGCGGAAGCTCTGAAGAGTTGAACAATGCTTCATATGAGCATACACCGAAACGGGTAACCTATTATGTAAGATTGTGTTGGGAGTCAGGGATTGTGCAATCAAGATTTGAGGAATCGAGTAAAGCCGGGGGATTGGAAGGGATACAAAGGATGGACAGAACAGAGCCATCTAAAACCCTACTTCTATAGCTCGTATCTTTTGGTTCTCAATGAGGTTTGAACTTTGAACTTCATTTATTTTAAGTCTGAAAATGGAGGAGTTTCCCGGGAAACTGCTGAGTCGTAACTAGTGAGTCAAGACTCTGTGACTCGTGGCTCGCGTGTGTTGGGCCGCATTCCGGTCCAATATTTTCGCTGGGCCAAAAGCATTTTTTAGTACTAGACTAGATTTTCTTCCATAACTGACCGGGTCCAAATATAAATTTATTTGTGAGTAGCCACTGAAGACACATCCCATGCTTTCTTAGCTGTTTTCAATCCACATTAGCTTAATTTTAGTTAGGGTTTAAGGTTTACACATTGATGCGTCCAAAATCTGCTCAGCCCTTGGATCTCCACGTGATGTCCTGCAAAACGAAAGCGTCAGATGTGGCCCGACCGCTGGGGTCGGGAGTCCACCTCCGAAGGCTAAGTCGTTGATGAACTTAATCACAAACGGCTCTGCTAGAAGCACAGAGCTAAGGAATGAAGAACTGGGAAAGGTGATCTAGATAGCAGATCGCGGATAGTTTAGGTCTATCAGTATGTATCTGAACCTGAGTCTCAGATAGTATTCTTTTTGATCGATTAATCCGTCCCTCACCTTGTATTGTAGTGAGGTTTATATAGAGTGTACCTTCGAGTCTCCTTCGTTGGATGCACTTGAGCTTTCTTCGGGTAGTCGTTGGATCTTATCAGTTAGATCCGTTGAGCGATAGACTTCTACTAGTTTGGGCTAGTAGAGGACTCCTGAGATAACCTTTAGGTTATGCGATGGTTATCCCTTCGATAATGATTATCCGCAGCCGTCAGTTTGAGTCTGCCATCATTAGGGTGATTACCCTAATCCATAAGTAAGATTAGGGCACGCTTGAGCCGAATAAGCTTATTTCTTCTTCAGCAAGCCATCTTCCGGATCCGGTTCGCTCGAGAGCGATTCGATTTTCTTCGTCTCGACCGGGGTCGAGGGTCGGACCAAGTATGAACCCTGTCTGATCATAAACTCTCCATATCACACATAAAGATACTTAAATCATTTCCAGCTAGTATTTAAAAACTATACCTTGAGTATTTAGTTTGAAATTCTTAGACTACTACTGCTTACAGCTAATATTTATAGGCAACACTAGGTTTTACAGTTAATGGAATCTTTCATAAGGCACACTACACCATTAGATCGTAATCAATCTGATGGCCTATATTAAAGTACATTTGTATCAGAAAAAATAATACCTCAAATTCCTATCTTATATTTAAATTATATATAAAAATTATTTCCATGAGAATGTAGACAAGGTGCACTCAAGCCAGTCTGAGCAATTCCAAAAAACAGAAATACCTCAACCAATCTGACCCCATCAATGGTATAAACGAACATTTCACCTTGCTGTTAAATTAAAATTTAACACATTTCCAAAGTATAAATGCTTTATGATTAACCAACCAAACAAGAACAACAATGTAGAACATGTGAGGGGCAACTAGTATACCACCTACCAAATTGATAAACGCTCCACACCAATAGAATGAGGCAACGGTCAGTGCTCTTCTCACTCTATAAATCTAAAGTTTAGGCTTTTCTTCACCTTTCACAAGAAAACCAGTGAAAATACAAAGGATATGATGTGCTACTCCATGAAGGCTAGTAGAGTATTATAAGTAGAAACAAGGGAAGTAGGAGAATAACCCAAGAAGCCCAGTTTCTCATTTCTTGTTTGAAGTTAGAGCACAGAAGAGGTTTGTTTAACAAAGCATGGAGAGGGTCAATATTCGAACAAGGATGATGTATATCATCACAGTATTTATGATGTTGATACCCAGGATCATGTCAACAACTTCTCATCGCCCACTATGTTTGTCCCAGTTTGCACTGGCTAATGATGCCTGTGCCATGCTTCCCTTCCATTATCATATCCCGCAAGCACTAGAGATTAAAGATGTGCATGATGATGATGATGACGACGATGATGATGATGAGGGGGGCGAGGATCTGGTTCAAGTTGAGATCGAGCATAGACTTGAACATGCGCATGGACATGGACATGAGTATGGGCATGCGCATGCACATGGACAAGGGCATGGACATGGAATGCGGCATACATATAGGCACTCCCGCCACCACCGCCGCCGCCACCACCATCACTTGTCGGCAATAGAGCAGGAATGTTGCAGGTGGGTGAAGGAAGTGGACACCTTTTGTGTTTGTGAAGTGTTGTCTCGCTTACCTAAATTTCTTAGGATAACTGTGCATTCCTACATGGTTTCAGTTGGTGGTCAGTTATGCAATGTCACGTATACTTGTCCCGGGAGAATTAGATAATTATGTGATATGGGTTTGGTATTTCTTTAAGCTACTGCTTGAGAGTTACAATTAATAAACATTTTAAGCTTTGCAGGGGTATCAACTGTTAGTTAACTAAGGTGATTATGTTTCAAACAGGATAGTGGACTTAACTTTGAGATTTTTAGACTACCACAGAAGTCTTTTGACACCCATATATATATAACAACAACTGACCTGAGTTTGATAAGAAAGAATTATATTCAAACAAAATTCCTCAACTAAAACAATGCTAGACAAATTTTTATATATATATTTCTTATCAAACTCAGGTCAGTTGTTGTTATTTGTTTTTTTTTTTTTTTTCTTTCTTTTTTTTTTTTTAATAAAGAAAATATATTAAACTTAAAACTTATCAATCATACAAGGAGCATCAGGGTTGCTCAAGAGGTTAGAGATAGCACTACTAATAGTGTTGGTAGTAGTAACACTTATTGCCATATTAGAGAAAGTTTTCGAAAGTATCGGGGATTTAAAGTGGCATTAGAAAGTGTAGACTTAATGTCTACCAAAAGCAGAATGAAATTAATGGGTCACTACTTCTTTGGTGGAGCATATATGAAATTATAAAAGGACTGCCTCTTCATCATTGAGCCAAACATGTTGAATTTGAATTATTTATGATTTGTAATATTGTAAACTTTCCTTAATTGCCCACATCAAAACATCCAGTGCACTACTTTTTTCCAAACTTCCTAACTTAAAATAGATGAGTTTGCCATCATCCATAAACCCCACGCTCCAACCTGCTAATCTTAGAAATTCATTATATACCTCGGCACACAATAATATAAAAGAGTGAATAACGACATATATATAGATGGGGAGTTATGGCAATTTGTATTTTTTAGGATGTGTAAGGGCCTGTTTGGTTACGCGAATCCAGAGATTTCAAATCTCTGGATTCACAAATGGGAAATTTTTACCTGTTTGGTTGTGTGAATCTCTAGATTCATGAAATCTAGAGATTCACATTTTTACACTAAAAACGTGAATCTGTAGATTTATGGGTATGAGGTGAAATCCAGAGATTTCCCCATACTATCAAAGCGCTAAAGACTTGAACCATAATTCAATAAATTTTTTTTGGGATAAATCTAGAAATTTCATTCCAAAAATTCAAACTAACCAAACAGTTAATTTTACGAACCATGACTCTAGAGATTTGAAGTCTGTAGATTTGAAATCTCTAAATTTTTGAAATCTACAGACTCAAGTAACCAAACAGGCCCTAAGTGATTGTTTTGGCAGTTATTAAATGCAAGCGTTATGTTTAACTCAATGAGCCATTTCTTAATACTTGTTATTATCTTAATAGGATTGGGTTTAACTTTGTCAAATTATTACATTATTTCTTTCAACCCATATAAAGTAACATGCATGTGATTACAAACATGGAGAAAAACCATTGGCTTTGTGCTTGTCTAGTTTTTAATCAACTAGCTAGGAAGCCATTGCATGCAGAGACGCAAGATCATTTGTAGTCCAAGGGGTCCTACCACCCAGATTCTCTTGGTCAATTCGCAATAGATGAAAACATGTGTCAGAGAGTATATGTCGTATCTCTGCACAATTCACAAGTATCATGCATCTTGAGATTGTGTCAGCAAAATGGAGAAAGACACTCATACATGATGAGTTTTCTGCGGTTCTCCAAAGGCTAGGTCCACTACTGAGTAGAGATGGATTTCTACCATGAGAAAAGAAGAAGAATAGAGTACAATCTAGTTTTTTCTACCATTCTCTATAATGAAAAAATTACTTACAATTATTTTGAGAGACTATAAGTATAGAGACAAAGACAGATAAAAATCCTACATCAAACAAAAAGTCCAACCACCCCTATTAAAAATAGGCATGACCCCCAAATAGTTTTGGGCCCATAACAAGTCATTTTGAAGAACTCGAAATTCTCAACAAGACCATTCGGCCGTGGCCAACATCGAAAAACAACCACCGACCTTCACACCGGAGAAAACGTGAGGTCCTGAGTAAAACATGAATCAATATCTAAAACCATGGATCGATGCCCATCGATGGGTCACTCTCACCGATCAGAGCACCTTTCAGTGTCACTAAATGGGTGGAATGGAATACCATGAGCAAGAAGGGATTGGGGGGGGGGGGGGACCTTTCTCGGGGATAAGAGGGCAAAAGGGGGGGGGGGGCAAAAAAAATAATATTTATTAGGGAAGGGGGGGGGGTGGGGGTGGGGGGGGGGGGGGGCGGGGGGGGGGGGGGGGTGTTTTTTTTCCTTTCCCCGGCCCGGGGGGGGGGTGGGGGGGAGGGAGGTAGAACAACAAAAAAAAAAAAAAAAAAAAAAAAAAAAAAAAAAGTGGTGTGGTGGGGGGGGCCTTAGTTATTGACTAAGCCAACCGTGCCGGCACTTAGCACTTACTTGCACTAAGTCAGCCTAAAACCTAGGTAGAGAGAGTAAAAGAAAGCTTAGAGCTCAAGAGAACCTTGAGAGAACTTGTATTGATCACTTACTTGATGCTTTGTACAAATGAGTCCCTCCCCTATTTATAGGTGAGGTAGGATACAATGAATGGTTGTGATTTGTACAAGTGTCTAGAATCTAATGGTTATGAATATTCTAGTGGGTCTAGATATTTCTAGGGATATTTCTAGAGACAAGATACTTTATAGATGTAGATTCCTCTAGAATCTCCCTCCCTTCTAGAATGTGGGCTAAGTGTAGCCCATTAGTGTTATTTCTAAGTTGGGCTAGCCCATGTGTGGCCCATGAATATTATACCATTGGGCCTATGATAAATTGGGCTGTGTCATTCTCCCCCACCTATTCCGTCGACGTCCTCGTCGTGTTTTCATCGTGGAACCTCCTTATATGTTCTTGGAACTGCCACAATGCGTTTTCTGGTTCCCAACTTGCTTCACTCTCAGGCAATCCCTTCCACTTCACCAAATACTCTCGACTCGGAGGCACCCCACGTTTGCGCATTACTCGATCCGCCATTATATGTTCCGCCTCCTTGTCATAGGATGTTGTTATGCTTGTAGGTGCCCTTGTAGAAGTCCCACGACTAGGATCCTCCGCATCTCCTTGGTAAGGCTTCAACATACTTGCATGGAAGACAGGATGGATCTTGAGTTTTGGTGGGAGGTCTAGTTGGTAGGAAACCTTACCCACTTTCTTCACAATTTTGAACGGGCCTTCATACCGACGAACCAGTCCTTTGTGCACCTTTCGCAAGGACTTGAATTGTTGGGGTAGTAACTTCACCATGACCATATCCCCAGTTTCGAAGTTTGTGGGTCGTCTATCCTTGTTGGCCCACTTCTTCATCTTCTTTGTGGCTTTGTCTAAGTATGACTTAGCCACGTCCAACCTTTTTCGCCTTGGTTGTAGGCTTCTGGGCAACTCAGGGGGCATCACGTCCTTGAACTCCTCTAGAGTTCTCTTGACCTCCTTCGGTCTGGCTGCCTTGGGGACATCCTCCTTGTCTTCCAAGAGTGCTGCCAAATGTGTGACTTGCCCCTCTTCGGCTCTCTTCTTCAATTGCATGGCCGAAAGAAGCTTTGGCCCCTCCTTAGTCCCTTGTATCGTTGGGACCATACAAGGTGCTCCTTCCTCCATAATGCACACCTTGTTTAAGAATGGCATAGGTACGACCTTGACCCGTGTCAAGAATTCCATGCCAAGCACCAAGTCGAAGTCGTCCATTGTCACGACCGACAAGTCCACGGTGCCTTTCCAAGCCCCAATTGTCATCTCGACTCCCTTGGCAACTCCCTCGATAGGGCGTGCCTTCGAGTTGACTGCTTTAAGGCTCCCTCTTTCCTTGCTCGTTTTGAGCCCCAAACGCTTTGCCTCCTCTGTTGAGACAAAGTTGTGTGTTGCCCCCGTATCAACCATGGCCCTTGCCATTTTGCCGTTGATACGCACCTCTACGTACATCAAACCCTTTGTTGATGTAGGGGCTTTGTCTTCCTTGGCCTTGATAGCACCAAGCCGCTGCAATGATCCCATGTGCACCTCCTCTTCATCCGTGTCTTCGAGGAGTGCACTTAGGGCCTTCCGTTTTGGGCAATCCCTAGCCCAATGTGGTCCATCACAAAGGAAGCACTTGTCTTTGGGCTGGAATTTCTTCTTCTTTTCTTGCTTGCCACCCTCCTTGTTCGAAGAGAACTTGTTTGTGCCTTCCCTTGTGTGGTCGGTCTTTGACCCCTTCTCTCCCCCACCTTTGCCATTATTGCTCTTCTTGGCCTTAGACTCGTCCCTTCTAAACTCTATTAAGGACTCCGCCGCCGCTATAGCCGTAGCAAGATCTTGTACACCTCGACGTTGTAGCTCTTGCGAGGCCCAATTTTGGAGCCCATCCATGAAGTCGAAGAGAAGTTCCTCTTCGGTCATACTTGGGACCTCCAACATGAGTGTTGAGAACTCCTTCACGTAGTCTCGAATCGACCCCGTGTGCTTTAGCCTCTTGATGTTCTTTCGGGCCAAGAATGCAGCATTCTCTGGATAAAATTGTTTTTTAAGCTCTTTCTTGAAGTCTTCCCATGTGTCTATGGTGCACGTACCTCTTTGCATGTCGTTGTACCTTCGTCTCCACCATAGAGCTGCGGTCTCGGTGAGGTAGAGTTGCACGGTCTTGATCTTGGTAGACTCGTCCTCCATCGACGTAGCCTCGAAATACCGCTCCATGTGCCATAGGAAGTTGTCAACCTCCCGAGCATCTCTTGTTCCCTCGAATGCCTTAGGCTTTGGCACCTCCACCCTTGGTGCTTCACGCCACACACTCCCACCAGTCGTGGTTCTCCTGCACGTTGCTACCTCTCTACTCAATTCCTGCACACGAGCTTCCACCGTGGCGATCCTTTCCACTACTTGGGTCTGAAGGGCCTCAAACTGTTGTTGTTGTTTGTGCTCCATGGTGTTGAGAGCACCCAATAGGAACTCCTTGAGCTCGTCCATCCGGCCATCGAGCTCATCGGTCCTTTGCTCCCCAACGTCAAGGCGTTCCCTTGCCTCGGCCATCGCCAACTCCACCCGCGTTAGACGTGGCTCCATAGTTGCACTAACTTCAACAGACTTCTCCTTGCCCTTGCGCCTATCCTTGGTGGTGTGGGTCTCCCTCCCACGGTTTAGCTCCTCTTGTGCACCATTGAACGTCTCGGACTCGCTTGTCATCGTGTTTTCCCACACGCTTGACACACCCAACCGAAGCTCTGATACCACAAATGTCACGGCCTTAGTTATTGACTAAGCCAACCGTGCCGGCACTTAGCACTTACTTGCACTAAGTCAGCCTAAAACCTAGGTAGAGAGAGTAAAAGAAAGCTTAGAGCTCAAGAGAACCTTGAGAGAACTTGTATTGATCACTTACTTGATGCTTTGTACAAATAAGTCCCTCCCCTATTTATAGGTGAGGTAGGATACAATGAATGGTTGTGATTTGTACAAGTGTCTAGAATCTAATGGTTATGAATATTCTAGTGGGTCTAGATATTTCTAGGGATATTTCTAGAGACAAGATACTTTATAGATGTAGATTCCTCTAGAATCTCCCTCCCTTCTAGAATGTGGGCTAAGTGTAGCCCATTAGTGTTATTTCTAAGTTGGGCTAGCCCATGTGTGGCCCATGAATATTATACCATTGGGCCTATGATAAATTGGGCTGTGTCAATATACTCCCATGATTGATAGTGAATTGTCCTCTATATATGTCACCTATTAGAATAAAAAACGAAGTGCTAGATAAGGTTTCAATTTGACGTTTTGATTTGTACGTATAAAAAAAGAGAGGGCGTTTTCGGCCCTGGAGCCCAATCATGTCCCTCTCATATCTTCGGTTCACACAATTTTATTAATTTTTGGCCCACATATGTAATGAATCCCTATTCGGATCAATAGCTGGACAAGAAATTCATTTTCATCTAGGTAGATTCATTTTCATCTAGGTAGAGAATCTAGATTCTTCTTTAGAATGTTTTTCCTCTAGAAATAAAGCTGTTCAAAATCTATTATTGTAAGTATTTAATTGTATTTACATACTAAAGATATTTTTACATATTTTGATACAATTATTACCTTGTATATGAACCATAGATGTTTAAACTTATTTTGAATATGATTAGTACATGCAATTCTTCTTACAGACAAGTTAGATATTTAATTTGGACATATATGAGTGGGTTGATTTTAGTCGACGTTTGGTTTGGTGGAACATTTGTTTTGTGTACGGTTGTAACGAGACCACCGAGATACTTGCAAATAAACAGGCCGACCTCGTTTTGTCGGGGGCCGCCTCTGACGATCAAGTCAATGCCTTGAATAATAGGAAGAAAACTCGATAGTTGAGTCTAAAGAAGTAGCAGGATATATAGTGGTAGGGAGTTTCAGTTACATTTTTCCAATTCAGATTAGCGGTATTTATAGTGTTACCTAAATGCTCGGTCATCATTGGATCCGATTAGCAGTCGTTGTTAGGAATCGTTCAATTTTTCTCCAAGATACACTCCCAATCGGTTACATTACTTGAGCACCAAACGTGCACAGGTGGCCTTCCATATCCTATGCGATATTGGCTCTCGTCTAAACCATTAACAAGCGGCTTAGTAATATGACCCCAATCGTTAGATATGTGTCGAGTTATCCCAGTTTGGTACATGGTCAGCTTTGGTTAGTTGTCTTCCGACCTGTCCAAGTCGAACGCGATGGGTCTCGTGCTAGAGTCGAACTCGGTAAAAACTTAAATTCTAAAACCGTACATTCTATTTTCTTTATATTTCAAATTTTTTTTTCTTATTAGGTAGGGTCAATCAGACCAATAGATTAATTAGGATAAGATCAATCAGGAGGAACCTTGGTTGGATTGGTCCTTAGGCCTAGGTTAAGACTTTTTAACCCTGAGTCATGGACCCATGATTGGGGCTAGAAGATTATAAATCACAAACGTTTTCAACTTTTCTTTGCAACCGGATCTATCTTATCTCTTCTTTTGTTGCAGTAGATGAATTATCATACCCTTAGTTGGCATTAGAGAGAATTAAGGGCCACACATTATGGGGGAACAAACCCATATGATGATTGTAATTCACACTTGTATGAGTTGAGGTTAAGAAAATCATATTAGCTAGTAGGTCCAAGTGGAAGGTCAACCATTACTATTTTTGAAGATAATATTAAAAAAATTAGTGGTGAATGGGCAGAGCGACTATGGATAATGAATCTCTCGATCGCACCCGTGCAGGAAATTTAATAATGATTGCTCTCCATATTCTCCTAGTGATTGTCCTTTCATTACTATGATGACTATAATATGACACTCTAAAGGGAATGGAAATCTGTGGATCAATGGATTTTATAAGGGTGGTTTTTACTTTGGGGTAGCCGAATTGATGAAGGACAAAAATAATAATCATATTTGTGACATCACTCAAGTGCATGAAGATTCACATGAGGAAAGGCATGCAACTGAGTGGAGGAGAAGTATGATGCTTCAATAAAAGAAGAAAAAACAAAATTGGTTTCGAAGTTGCAACAAGCTGATATGATATACCAATGGAATTATAGGAAACAGTACTTAGAAACTCACCTAAGGTAAGAAAAACTATTATTTTGGGGATCAATTTGCTTTTATGTCATGAAAGTTGATGGTCAAAACTAATTGCCTAGCTAATTAAAAGACTTACAAAAGCATTTATGGATTGCAAGTGGGATCTTCATATGTTTTTATTTAACCTAAAAATCTTATAATGGAGTTCCAAAATAGTATTCTAACAAGTATTGAAAAGAGAAGGAATTCAGTAGTACTGAATCCTAAATCACATCCGGATTACAGACCTCTTCACTAACAAGTGTTAGTTTCACCACTAGAACAGCTCTACGTTGGCTCAAATATTGATTTTAAATCATTAATAATTTGCATTCATTAAGCTATGATGTATACCCTATTCCTTGTATCGAGGCAAGAGTCATTGATTCTCTCTCCTTTCTATATAATGAGATAAAAATATTAAGTAATACAAAATATTGAAATGCATTATTTACAATAGTGGACGAGGTCGTCACCAGCCAAGCCACGTAAAATCTTAAGCTTTTTCTCTCTCTTCTCTCATGCTTAATCTGTTCCTCAATCATAAAATAAGAGAAGTTATATACGCATAAAGAATTAAAGTAAATGGATGATGCCAAGGTTTAGATGCATCTAAAGTCTTGTTTGGCTAACATATTCCTTTAAAACTTTTGGAAAACTCTTATAGGACAACCATGCAACCAGTTATGATATATAGTTCAAAATACTTAAGATAGTCAAATAGCAGTCTATAGAAACGCATAATGCATCAAACATGAGGATGCTGAGATGATGAGTGGCAAAATTAGCAAAGATAAAGTACAGACTAATCAAATTAGAGTGGTTTAAGTAGCATTGGTTTACGATAAGTTACGAAAAAAATTGTTTGAGATAACATAGTCACGTGCAACACAGAGCTTTAGATGCTTTAATTAGTCCCAAATGATAGGATTTATACTAAGTGATGTAAGAGAGGTAAAGACAAACCCAAAGTTATGATTATCAATTAAACTTTATCATCCAAAACCTGCCCTAAGTTAGGCTCATTTCTGATCGAGTATTTCTATTTGGAGGTTTGGTTTGGGTTTGCAAATTCAATATATAGCCCTAGTAGTGTTGGGTTTGTGCTATGTTTATGGTCTCAAGCCATTATATGCAACCAAGCCCTACTAGATTTTATGTTTATTAAATTAAATAAAAAATAACTAGGTATGTTCATTACCATAATGTACTATGTGGTCTCATATTAATTGAGAGTGAAATAAAATGAATAAGTTACTACTTTCCAAGTCAACTAGAGCCATCACTTTTTTTTTTTTCTTACTCTAATTTGACAAGGCCAAATCAAGTTAGACAAATTCCTAGTAAAGAAAGATATGGATTCTCTGAATCCATAGATCTAGGGTTTATTAGGATTTGAATTGAGGTTTAGATCCTAAGTTAGATAATCCAATCCCCTCTCCTCTTAAAACAACTTTTAGAAATGATAAGAAAAATAAGAGGGATGTGGCCATGAAAGTTGGACTGCTATTATTATAAGGTCAAAACCTGAGATGCGCATGGACTATAAAATTTTATATTTTGGTCCAACATGGGAGGCATATTTAACCGTCATATTGACGTTTAGTTTTCCAAGTAACCTTGTCGTTTCATCCTTTATGTAACGGTGAACGGTCCATGATTTGGTCGTATTAATTAATAACTTTTAATAATAAAATCCTCTGCTCAATGTCCACCAGCACGCACGAACGCCCACGATTGGAGATGAGTTTTGGCCTAATTAATGATCATTCAAGTGGGGGCTCGTCTAGGCATGGAGTCCCATACAATTACAATGACACACGTGACAGGTAATCCACCACAAATTTGTTCTTTCGATAAAATTATTATTATTATTATCATTACATTAAGATTCTTTTAGTTTTGTTTTTTTGTTGTTTCAAAAATTTATTCGTCAGTTCAAATCGATCAGACCTGCAAAACAACGTACTCGACCGGTCACTTAGTACTCACAGCTTTCTAGATAGAATACTAGTGGAGCCAAATAATTAAATAGCTAAGCTACGTACAATGATGAAAGTTTACCTACTACAGTTATCTCAGAGTAGAATTCCTAGAATTTAACTTCTCATCTTCTCATTTTATTTAAATGAGTTATTCTTTCTTGTGTTTTTTTCTTCTTTTTTTCTTTTCTTGTATAGCTCTTGGGGCCCACAACATAGCATCACTAGCTCTTCCATGTTCTAGGCATGCAATACAAGTCAAGTTAGGATTAGTAGGAGATATCACGGGATTAGAACAAAAAATACTACGACTAATCAACAATTGGGGAGAAACCATGGTCAAATGTAGCCTGAGCAAAGATAACTCTATAGCACAATAAGCAAGATCAGCAGTTGGGGAGAAACCATGGTCAAAATCAGCAATTGAGGAGAAACCATGGTCAAATGTAGCCTGAGCAAAGATAACTCCAGAGCACAGTAAGCAAAAAACTAGACATATCAAGAAAGGTTGCAGGATTAGCACGAACCCTGACTGAAGTGGAAAAATCACACCAATCATTACCAAAGCCGCGAAGAGGAACCAAAATGAGATGTTCATCGATCTAGACTGGAAAATCAGCAACAGCCAAGGCATCGGCTATGGCTTCAATTTCCAAAAGATACGCAACAACAGACAAGGAAACTTTCTATATTTAAAGTAATTTATCTTTGAGTTCCATAACACGCGATGTAGAAATAGGAACAAACACTCGCAGAAGGGTTCCCAGACTTCTTGAGAGGTGCAATCTTGAGTGACATGAGGCAACGTTTCTTTAGACTGTAAGGGTAATCTGGTCTTTTTACCTTTAGTTATTTGGTTGAGCCAGTTTCTTGAACCGGCTTGGTTCACATTTATTGTATAAGGCAGTTTATGGTTCGGTTCATTTCATAAGTGTGCAAAATCGATTTGGGGGTTCTGTGTTTCGTGTCTGAGCTCTGGCGATGGCGATCTATGTTTCCTCTCTGTTCTTCTTCATTTGATCTTGTTCTTGGACAATCTCGAAGGCGCTGTGACTAAGATATGTTCAGCGAAGGGAGAAGAAGACTCGATGGAAGTTTGGTGATGATCCAATGTCTATTCTGATTATCTCTTGTATACAGATTTCGTCTTTTATCTTGTAAGTTTATTCAAATCCCATAGTGAGATGGGACTCATACCTGAGTCCCGGAGAATAGGTCCATTTGGACCGAACTCCGTCATCAAATCTTGCGTCTTCTTGCTTTACAATTTGGTAAATCTCTGACAACTGAGAATGTTAGGGTTTACACAGACAAAGAAGAAATCAACCAATTGAAAAACCAACTGAGGAATAACTGATCTTGACGCGTCCAAAGAGAAGAAGAAATTTAGAGGTAGTATATGAACATGGAAACGATCCATCCACGTAACCAATTAGATTATGACCATGCAAAAGTGGAAGGAACTTGGCCTTCCATAAATGAAAGTTTGTACTTCATGGCAGTGAGCTTCAAAGTAGTAAAAGGATTCACATTGAGAAAAACTAGTTGTTATGAAGCCAAAGAATCGCTGGAAACATCAGAGGTAGACATGATCAATGATGGAAAAATCAAGAACTAGAGAGAAAAAGCAAGAAACAAAGAGGAAAACTCGAGAACAAGAACCAAGAAATTGGATTTTTACAAGAACCAAAAAAAACACTAAGTTTTCGCAAGAACCAAGACCTAGAGACATTCAGGAGAGAGAAAACTCTAGATTTGATATCAATGAAACAGCTAGCGACATGCGACTGATACCATGTGATAATGACTTTCCATTAATTAATCATCATTTGGTATATATTTATATACTAGATGCACCAGTGAGAAATTGCATAATAACCAGATTGATATAGTGTAGCAAAATACACACATAGTAGTTTTCAACCTAAGACCATGAGAGAGGCATTGACTATTGAGTTCGGACTTCACGCAATATCTCAAGGAGCAGAAATGTTATTGTAGAATCGGATGGTGTGAAAATCATCAACTTGTTGAGGTCTGATAGTAATTCACCTCCCCTTGACCTTGCTCCTATCATTGCCGATGTTAAGTATTTACAGTCGCGTTTGGATCCTTTATCCACATGGAGAAGAAAATTTCCAACCACATGATTAAATCTCAAAGCAAGATCTTCCTTTTTTCTTTTTTTTTTTTGGTTGTTGTTGTTGTAACAACGATTATTAGTGTCAAGTTGTGTTATGGGCTACTTGCTCAACCGCCAGTTCAGACCGGCTCA
Source organism: Hakea prostrata (assembly GCF_041222555.1). NCBI lineage: Eukaryota > Viridiplantae > Streptophyta > Magnoliopsida > Proteales > Proteaceae > Hakea > Hakea prostrata. Next base: position 29,598,532 of record NC_142600.1, read on the forward strand.
CCCAGTGGTCCAACCGCTGGATCATCGTGGCCCAATGATCACTCAAAAGAAAGCAATCTGAACCGTACGATGGGAAGAAAAGATCCAATGACGTGGATGAAGCAAACCTACAGATGACACAATATAAACAGGATAAGTGCAGCCACAGGGGTAAGACGTTCCAAACATAGAATGGCTTTGCTTTCAAAAGATCTTCTTGCTCATTCTGCAATCAGCAAGAACTAGGGTTCTCTGCAACTCTAGCTTCTCTTTACTCAAACTCTCAATGACTTGGTCGTTGGAGGCGGATCGCTGATCACATTGATTGGACCGCATCTAACATTCTTGCTGAGTGATTGTAGGGGAGCAAAACCACTTAAAGGAAGATCCAAAAGTAGATCCCTAATCGAGTCAGTACAATTGATTGAGTGTTGGTTCAGCTGACTTGACCTCAATGGAAGATTTGACACCAACAAGTTCTATTTTATCCAATTTATTAAAAAAAGAAGTTCTTGTTTTGAGTTTGGACACTTAATAAGAATCCAACCATATAGGTTTGAAAATTTCCTCTCTATGTGGCTGGAGAATCTAGACTCCTTATATTCTTGTTTTGAGTTGTGTTTATTATATTCCTAAGTAGGTCAACTTAGTGGTTGATCACCTAGCCAAGAAGGCGCAGTCAGATACGGGCATTACTGAATGATCATCTTCCACTACTTGGTTGGTTGATTTGTGTGTTGTCCCAACCTTAGATATGCTACTTGAATAAAATTGTGAAATCTCCTAGGATCCTAACCTGAAATCCATTTTGTAGGTCTAAGAACCCGAAATGCCAATAGAAGATGGTTGTGGGCCATTCAGGTAGAGATTATTGGATTGAAACAATAACCAATGGATATTGATGGTGATGATGAAGAATCTGTTATTTTGCAGAGTTTTGAAAGGAGATCTAACACAAACACAAATGGACTAGGAAGATTGACCAAGACCTCATGGATGGCAAGCTTGGAAGGTCCCTAAGATCAGGTAAGACCCTTTTGTAAGGTGTGCAACATGGTGTGAGAGTGCCATGGAACAACCACCCTGAGAGAGGAATTCTAGGGGTAGGGTTGATTGGGTGGGGTTGCTTGGGCAACCGCCTCGGTTGTCTGGAGTGGAAAAGGGCAAAATTGGGTATTTAGGTTTGTGAACCCTATTCAATGTCGTTTTCACCCTAAAATGTATTATTTTAATGCGCAATCGTCAGAGAACTCTAGTATGTGTCAGAGAAGTCATTCCAGAGAGGAAGGAAGTCACGTATCCGATCGAATAGTGATTCGAGTTTTGTTCTGCAAATTTGAAAGTAAGATTCTCTCCCAACTTGTGAGTTCCTCTCTTTTGATATATTCTATGAAGGAGATCAATGGTGGGAAAATCTATTCATTCAAGGAAACCCTAACCTTGACTGGATGTAGTGATAGGAGTGATTCCTTAATCACTATAAGTTGCTTAATTTTCTTCATGGGAAGATCTTTGAGAAGACCTAATATGTGACCTCTTTAATTTGTCATTAGATTTGAGATCTAGGGTTGTTTGGGGTGTCAAACCATGTTCGGGGAAGGTTTTGATAACCCTTGGATGATTTGGAATTCGTCGATTGCGAGAAAATGAAGCTAATGGAGACCTTGCAGGGTTGTTGTTCGTGCAGCAGTGAGGTCACCCAGGGGGTCACACAGGCATCCACCTCGATTTCGACTCTAGTTAGAATGGGGTGGGGTTGATAGGTAGGGTTGTCCAGGCAGGCAATTCACCACCCCAAGCTACCCCGCACCCCGCCCCCTACTTGTTGTCTAGGTTTTGGACCTAGGTTTTGATCGATGATTCTCTAATGCAATTCTAATTTAAACCGTGATTTATCTAGGGTATTTTGAGATGTGATAGGCCATCCTTGGGTAATCTTTGGAAAGGTTATACCCTACTTATCGGGTGAGGAAATTCAATCATGTATGCATATGTTTAAGGCATGATTTACTATTGAATGTCCATGATGTGCAATATACTATTTCAACATGTTTTTTTTTTATATTCAGAAATCTTGCTTTGTCTTTAATTTGCTAAATCATGTTATGCTATGGATTGAGTGTGTGATAACTAAATGTTGCATGGACTTGACCTGAGGTTGTAGCTTGACCATTGTCCTCGGAACCTTAGATTGGCCATATAGTTTATGATGCATATTAGGGTGTGTACTTGCATTGGTTATAAAATTCCATCATCTTGTTACCTTATCTGTGGGGGTATTGAAGCGGGGTGACTCATGCCTAAGGTTTAAAGTATTGTGTATCGGCAATGTGTTGGTCGAGCAAATCTAAGAGACATTTTGTTTTGTATCGTAATGTATCGAGGATACGTATCGATGGTTGAATAATAGAATAGAAATTATCAAAAAACATATGAAAGTAATCTAATTTAAATAGAAAACAGAAGACTCTATCTTTAGAAAGAAGGAAAATGACGATAAGAACAAAAAATCATCTTTCAATTGAGAGGCTCGTATGTCCAACCCATTATCTTGCAACTGCTAGTCACATGGCCTTCAAATTGCCCTAAAGCAGTTCATGCCTTCAAAGAATTCAAGGTTTCACCTCACATCTTTGCTCAAATTGGGGCCAAATGCATCTCCTAGTGTATGTCCAAGGCCTAAGGGGTTTGGAAGTTGCTCTCTTCGACATAACACACATTCTTAGATCGAACATTAAGTTCCCATAAGTTTTGGGGATGTGCAAATCCATAAAATTTCTCCCCGTGTACAAGATTCAATGTCAATGGGCTAGCTAGCAACAAATAGTAAGAAATGCAAGAGCTTGTAGCTCGTCACGAGACTAGGTTTCCCCCCTCTTTTAAGCTGGATCTATACTTATGAGTATGTATCATTATGTATCGCATCGTATTGCTATGTATCTGTGTGTATTGCATTGTATTGACATGTATTGGCCGATACATTGAGAGATGAGAGAAATGATTTGGAAAAACAAAAGCTTAGATATGTATCGGCTTGTATCATATCGCAAGCTTGTGATCCCGATATGTATCAGAGGCTTCCGATACCAATATGTATCAGCCAATACAATACTATACAATACGGACTGACACTTTAAACCTTGCTTGTGGCGACGGTATTGGGTTGGTGAGGGCCCAAGACTAGTAACAAACCCGTAAGGGGACATAGTGTATCGTGAGGACCATTTATTGATAGGCTTGTATATGGTAGGGTTGGGCTCGTGGGCGCTTAAGACTGGTAACCAACCCATGAGAGAACACGAGAGCTCCCCCCCCCCCCCCAATCATATGTGGATGACCAATAAGGTTAAGGGGTGGTGTAGTTTGAGTTGGTTGGAGCTATATGATACATTAAACCCTGTATAGTTAAGGATACATGAAAGAGTTGGTCGGTGCCAAAGGGAAGGTGTCTAAACCTAGAACGATGTGATTAAGTAGATGACTTTGCATGGGGCCAGGTATTTCCCTAGCACGTGCCAGTCTCCATACCAATGGTCCTGGTGAGAAAGTGTGGCCTTATTCCCCAGCCATGGTCGATGAGTAGATTGATATCCATATACCTTAGTTGTAAAGCTCAGTTAGGTCGGAGCTGTTGAGGTCTGTGTGAGCCTACTCAGAAGAAGTTGGTGGTGTACCTTAATGCTGTCTACCTAATTAGAGGCTTGCATGATTAGCGTTATAGGTGCATCGTTGCAATGCATTGCTCAATATTTTATCATCATTCTTTTTCTCTTCTTTTAAATATGCGAATATATGTTGTTGATTGTCTCGCTGAGTTCTATGGAACTCATCTCTCGTGGAATTCTCTTTTTAGATTGCTTTGCAAGTTTTGATGGGACACCTACCTTAGAGGAATATGCTTCAGAAGGTGTACTCATGGTGCTTGTGGAAGTTGAATATTTAGCGCACGACAGTTCATATAGCTATCAGAAATGCTTTTATGGTGACGATTAATAAGGATAGGACTTTTTTAGTTCGCCGTTGGGACTTCAAAATAGAAATTAGTACTTTCATTAAGTATCTGAGATATTGACATGGAGCAGGTGTTATCTTTCGACTTGACTTTCTTTCCAATTTGATTGCTCCTTCCTAGTTTTGATACTCTTTTGGGGAGTTTTCCTTGTGATTGATTATATTTGACTATTGGATATATTACTCTTTTGCTCATGATTATGTGGTTATGTGGATTGGTTTGTGATTGTATGGTGAACTTGATCTTGTAACTATAGATCACTTCCTCATATATTCGGATGGATCGGATACCAACTGAGTGTATGTGACAAAAATTTTCTTTTACTTAAAAAAGTGTTAAAACAACATAGTGGGGGGGGGGGTGAATAGGTTGCAATTAGTGGAATTGCCCGATTTTCTGGTTTGATTGCAAATACAAGATAAATTGTGAATTGAATGAAAGTAAGCAATAGAAATTAAACTTAAACATATTTACAAATACACAATCCACAACACAAGGATTTTATAGTGGTTCAATTTTACAACTCTACGTCCACTCTTCTCTCGGCCTCAAGAGAGATTTTCACTAGTGATTCTCTTTCAATACGGTGGGTAGAAAATCAAACCCTTACAATCTTTATTACAGGGCAAGAGCACCCTTTTACAATCTTTGTTCACGGGCAAGAATACCCTCTACAGTCTTTGTTCATGGGCAAGAGCACCCAAAACCGATTCCAATCTACCTAGACTTGGAATTGAAGACAGGCAAATGCAATAGACGGTTAGAGATTACCTAACAAAGGGTGTGACACTTTACCCCTTATGTAACTGTATGTAGTGAGAGTTGTATGCCCAAGTGATATGATTTGCACCACCAATGACCTTCCAACAAAAGCCTTCAATCACCTCAAGCTTTGCTCCAATGAGCTTGCTTAAACACCTTGGTATGTTCTTCAAGGGTGGAGTAAGGGTGAGAGGCAAAACAAGTGATTTCTTGTAATTTGAGAGTTTGAGAGTACTTAGGGAGTAGTTGATTAATTAGCAAGGTTGAGGCTCCCAAATGGGGTGAATTTGGCTTATATAAATTGTCATCACACCCCACCTAGTCGGATCCGGTTCACACCCGAATACTCGTTGGGGTGATACTCTACATGATCTCGGTTCAGTGACAAACCCATACAAACATATGATATTGCATAATCTAATGACAATAATAAATCAAGTGTAAATAACAAGTTATCAATCTGAATTATCAATAGGTTACAATCATCCATTATCTAAAGTTAATCAAAATGGATACAGAGTTTAAAGGAAGAATAGTTTGTTTGTAGCAAAATTAAACTAAACTAATTCGCTAATAGATTCTAGCCCCATAAGAACAATTCTGGAACGGGCATGAAGCTCCATGCAAGTCTACATCTTCTTCAATTACCCTTCAAGAAAGTTTGCTGGCGACTAATCCTCCATTTGGAAGGAGTCCTCATAACTTGCAGTATATTTTAATAGAAACATACATATAAAAGGCATGAGTTCAACAGAACTCAATGAGATCAACTCAACATCATATCATGCATTTGTTCATAAGATCCCACACCACACATATAGTATGAATATCGATAATGTAATCAACGATAATGATATGATATATGAATGATTATGATATTATGCTCCTAACTCTAACATGAAGTCTCTATAGTAGACATGCATTAAGTCGTACACTAGTCTCCTCTCGGCGGTCTCATTCACTCTCCCTCAACAAGAGACGTCTATTGGGTTCTCCGCAGTTGTTGGGTCAAGTCACATCAATTCGTGGCTGGGGATATAAGTCACCTCTCTTTCACACATCACCGTTTGGCATGAGAACTAGTGTGTATCAAGGACTACTCTAGGCACAATTCATAATCATATGGTCTCGTGCTACATATGGTTCAGATACTTCCCCTATAGCACCAACCAACTCAGTTCAGTATCTTTTTCCACCTAGAAATAGAATCCCTAAAGGAAGGCATCTATTGGATTCTATTTCTTAACCCTATGGTCATCCATATATAATATACATGATGCTCTCCATGTCCTCTCATAGATTGGTTACCGATCTGAGCGCCCATGAGTCATTATCTATTATATGCAACCTTATCCTCTCATGATGGCAGTGGGACTACTTGATGCTCACAAAACCCATCCACTGACATCACAGATTAATCGGTTTTCATACTCCTACAGGAAGGGTAGTAGTAATTATGAGGTTATCTAGCCAAAAACTTCTAGACACTTAGCATAGGTATATATGCATACTCATGTAAGGTCAGTAGGGTAATGGGCAAACCACAACCCAAGTTGGTAGATACAAGAGAACTAAGTCTCAAATCAATCCCACACATTCTCATAACATCATTCGCAAGATTTAAGAAAACATAGAGATAAACATACTTTCTTATGTTTTATTCTCGAAAAGTCACACACATAACCACAAGATAATAAATACTAAAGCAAGACAAAATATCAATAATGAAATTTAATTAACATCATTAAACATGCAAGACAATGTTAAGTATATTCCTCACCTTTCAAGTTAGTATAAGCTCTCCAAAGTTCCACAAATCACACCAAAGTGTATGTAATTAGGCTCAAAATAACCCTAGTTGCATAAGAGAAAGAGTAAGTATTAATTGAGAATCAATTGAGGTTTAAAATATATCCAAAAATACACTTCTTGAATAGGACCGGCTGAATGGCTGGTTGCTTAGGCTTACAGGACCGGTTGAACGGGTTCAACCTCCCGTCCACCTAATTTTGGGCAAAGATCCATATTTCACCTTCGATTCAAAATCAGATCGATGAGAGACTTTGGGGTCTTTTAATTAACAATAATAGGGTCCTAACATCTCAACTAGGCCTCAAATGAAAGCCCCATTTTCTGCTCTAGCAAGTGCCCGTGGGCATCTCTGAGAGTTTCAATGCGAAATCATCTGCAACGAATCGCATAAACAACTCTCAAAACAAAAGGGAGACATAAAAAGAACTAATGGAAGGCATTCAATGCATTCACTGTACCCCAACTATCAAAATCTAACATTCATTATGAAGAAAACACCATTATTCTAAGTTTAGAGAAGAGAGGTTGAAGAACACTCACCTTTTTCAACGTTTCCACGACGATTCGGGTCTCAAAGCGTCTTCGGGTGGATGGGATCCGAAATCCTCCTTGGTTTCTCCACCTCTCCAAGCTTCAGCCTCACTCTAGCATTAGAAAATGCGTTTAAAGGTGAGTGGAGACCTAAAACCCAAATTCTCGAAACTGCCCCGAATCTGGGGATGGGTGGTCAATCGATCCAATCGACCGACCCTTGGTTGACCCCTCAACCAAGGTCTGATTCCGGTGATTTATGGCTTAAATGAAAGGTCTTTTAAGTATCTACGTTTGGGTATATTTATTTTGTCATTTGGATTCTCCATTATTGGTTTTTAGACATATCAAAACTGCCTTTTAATGCCTTTTTGATTGATTTTCTCTCTCCTCTTGAACTCTAGGAGAGAGGTTGAGTCATCAGTAGGGTCATCCACTAACATTAGGTCCACTTTCAAACCTTTAGGGTGGACTCAAATGGCCCACAGTTGTTGCCGACTCGAGTTCTAGGTTCGTGGTTTTGAAACCATGGGTTAAAGGGTTAGAAATCTAGGGTATTTCACATAGATGGCCTTCAAGTGCCTTAGCCCAACCACCAACGGATAGAAAATGATCAAATTTTAGCCCAAACGAACATCCATCTCATTTAAAATGTAGTCATTAAAAATAGCCGTTGGGGCATTTTTAACCAAACGGAGCTCCGTCTGACTAGATTGCAGTCCATCATAGACGAATGTTTATCTGGTCAAATGAAAATTCAGTCTAAGCTTCCGTAACCAGACGGAAGTCCGTCTAGGGCCAGATAGAGCTCCGTCTAAAGCACATAATGCCTATTATAGGGAAATACAGGGACTTAAAGGGGTTTTAGGGATTTCTAGCCTACCCTAAGCCTCATACACTCTCCAAATATGCCCTAGGTCAGTCTAATGATATGATATGTGTACAATCAAGTGCAATTACATATGTGTGTACATGAAGTGACTCAAGTCCTAATTTACTAAGTCTTTTTGCTTGAGTTTGAGTTGATGATCATTGATATTCATGAGTCTTCTTGCACTCCATTCTTCAGACTCATCTTGACTTAGACTTCATGTCCATCTTGGTTTGGTCTTGGCTTTGACTTGGGTTTAAACATTCAGCATTGAGTTGGATTTAGTCCACTTGCTCTCATATTGAACTAAACAAACACAACTCAATATAACCATTAATAACTCATGTTTGTTATCATCAAAACTAATGGAGGCTGATGTGGCAATGCTGACATTACATTTCCTAACACAAAGAAAAAAAGTAGTCCGGTTCATAACATTATTTTGATACTACCACCAGTATTTAGAGATGGAAATCCTCTTGAATATGTGGTGAAGGAGAATATTAAACAGTCTTTGATGAATAATTTGAAAATAGTTGAGGGGCTGTTGCCAATCCGCTATCTTGGCGTTCCCATATCTACTACATCTCTTCGTCGGAGTGATTTTAATCTCTTGATTGAGAAGATTGATCAGCGTCTGACTACATGGCATGCTAAATCACTCTCCTGTGCCGGTCATTTATGCCTTCTCAAGTCGGTGACTTAATTAAGGGCAACTTCTTTATTGGCTTGTTGTGGACTAGATTGAAAATTGTATGCTACGATTTTCATGGTTGGGTAATCGTGATTTCAGTAGTTTTAAAGCCTCTTGGTCTGAGTATGCCGTTGAAGAAGGGAAGGATTGCCGATTGGAATGCAGTAGCGCTACTTCATCATCTCTAGAAGCTTCATGGGAATTTGCCTTCAATCTGGGCATCTACGTTCGAGGGCAGTGGCTTTCAAAACTCTTTTGTTTGGTCTCTTATTGTGCCATAGCAGTCTTCTTCATTGTGCGCGAACCTAGAATTACACCCCAATGCCATAGAGTTGATTTGGTATTTTATTTATGACAATCAATCCATCTACCTGTGGACTAACCCGTGGCTGCTGCATGGGCCTCTCAATCAAAGTGGATGCCTTCTAGCTTCGGTAGTTGGTCGTGATGTGTTAGAACAGGTGGCGGTTTTAGCAACCAATTCTAGTACTTGGAGAACCAACATCATGACTCCATTATTTGGAACCGTTGGCATGCAGGAGATCCTTTTAGTATCGTTGGTTTGTGACACACCGGTTTGGCTGCCGGACGGCAAAGGGGTGTACACCATGAGAAGCACCTGTGAGAGTTTATGAGAACCTCCTGCACCAGTTGAATGGGATCATCTGATTTGGTTTCTGCTTCATCAACCACGATTCTCTTTCCACTCTTGGTTGGCTATTCATCGACGTCTGCTGACTCAGGTGGATCGATGTTCCACTGGAGTGCCCATTCTACAATGCATCATCTGAAACGATAGATCATATATATTTCTCATGCATGCATTGTAACAAGGTGAATTTGGAAAGCGGTTTTGCGTGTAAATGGTTTCAACTGTGAGCCTCGATCTAGAAACATGGGAGGTAGAGCTCAATTGGCTTCTGATTCATTTCAGAGGTGACTCGGTTATGGCCGAAGTACGTAAATTCAGTTTCACAACTACATCGTATCAGGGGTGGGAGGCCCGCAACCTTCTGATTTTGATGGTGAATGATAGCGAAAGTGTGTTATCTACAACCAGATTTGTCTGGCACTCAGATTTATTTTACTCACTTAAGTCGCCCGGTGGAATATACCCTTGAGCACTGTCCATTCTTTTCCTATCGGAGCATTGTAGTCATGTTTGTCCCGCCACAAGAGATTTGCCTCTCTTGGATCTGGCCGCCTAAGCACTGGATCTCTATGACTAGTGAGTGTGGTGGTTATGGTGCAATTGGTATAGACTCTAAGGTTGACTGACGTCTTGTTCGCGGCAGCTGGTGTGCACGCTTCTAAAAACATCTTGCGTATGGAACTAACTACAATTCATACTGGTTTATGAGCAGCTCTCTCCAATGGGGGGCCAAACGTGGAGATAAGGAGTGATTCGAATCACTCCATCAGATTATCCAGCTCTGGAAATGGCCATATTGTCGATTCGTGATTTATTGGAGGACATCTGGGGATTGCGTGCTTCTTTTTTTAGTTGCATTTTCCTACATCGCCTGTAGGAAGTGAATGTTGCGGCCGACTTTCTGGATGGCTATGTAACTAATGATTCTGAACTTGCTTTCTTTCTTCTTTTTTGCTTTCTTTCATATGCCTGGACCATATGTCTGGACGTCTCTGTGACATAGTTCATGACAAAAAAAAAAAAAAGGGCGGAACTATTATAGGTTGTAGTTTATTCTAATTTATTTAATGTATTATAGAAGCGCCTGTTTACCACCAAAAAAAAAAAAAAAAAAAAGTGGTGAAGGAGACATTAGGCTGCTAGTATTCGTGTAGGTATAGGTGTATGTGGAAATAGATCTCCATTTTTCGTCGAATATAGTGTCACATCTACACAGCCAGTATCTATCCACATGAATACCCGAGGGAGTGATTTGCAGTCACAAGATCAAGTCTCAACAATCACATATCATTCCAAATAATAGACCGATCATGAGCCAGAACAAATCATTGTTATAAATAATAATTAAGATGTAAATCAAGTAACATGGATCTCAAAACCAAATCAGAGTGCAGATGTGGTGTTAAAACCGAAATAATCAACCGGAAAGAAAAGTATAGTCAACTCCTAAGGTTGTACAGGTAAGTGTCCTTAAGTAAATATAACTACGAATCTCAAAAATCCTTGTATGATGAATCGTATTGACCAACTCATGATTGCACTAATCCTGGTATGTGTAGTCGTGACAAGAACATTCATCACCGTGTGCGTCATAGTCCCAAAAATCTTATACACTGTATGGATTTGTCGTTGGCGCTTCGTAATTTTGATATGTAGCATCTATATATGCAATAGTCTGAAGCAATAAGTTCCACAAAGGGTGAGCTCAAAAAAAAACTCAGCAAGTAGTTCGCCAACATATAACTATAGTCATAATTTAAATCAAAACATTATATTGTGTATCATGATATGAAGTGAAATGCAACAATAATGCTATACTCTAACTAGACCTGTAAATGAATAGCCGAAATCTACCTCCAAACATTCGTATTCGTTTAAGGGTGTCCATATCCAAAATTTTTCTTATCGGAAAATATATGTATTTGTTTGCTAAGCAATCGGATTCGGATTCAGATAATTGCTTATCGAATCAGATAATATCTGGATAAAAAATTTTACGGATAAAAAAAAGTATTCAACATTTTTTTCATCTGAAAAGGGATGATAATCGGATTCAAAAACCGGTAATCAAAAATAAAAAATTATCCTATTAGAGTAAAGGATTAAATACCTTTCTCTAGAAAAAGGGTTAATAATCGGATTCGGAAACTAGTAATTGGTAATCGAAAATTGGAAATCGGAAAAAAAAAAAAATAAATGACAATCATCAATCAATAATCGGATAGTTTATCAGATCGGATTATTATCGGATATCCGATAAAGTTTCGGATTCAAATTCGGATGCCTTCTCTAAATTTTCGCCGGATTTGGATTTGGATTCGGATTGCGGTTTTGCTAATCAATTTTGGATTCAAATACTAGTGTATCCGAGCTGAATCTAATCCATTTACAGGTCTAACTCTAACTGATGCTAGTCTTTATATGGGACACGCATTAAGGTAGAACACCAGCCTCCTCTGGGTAGGTCTCGTCACTCTGATCTTTCACGGGCTGGTTACTGGTCTTGAGATCCCAAGTAAGAGGTAAAGGCATCCCTCTCGGACTATCACCACGGCTAGGGTTTAGGTCACCACTCTCTCACATACCATTGGCATGAGAATTGGCACATGTCAGGGGTACACTTAGCCCAATGCAATTCAATCACTCAGTCACATCAACCTAGGTTCAAATACCTCTCCTCATGCATCTCACATTCTTGGTTCAATATCCTCCCCTATTAGAGTCAACGTATCCTATGGCTCCAACCAACTCAGATTATGCCTCCTCTTAACCCTATTTGTCATCCACATATAATGGAGGAGAAGCTCTCATGACCTCTCACGAGTTGGTTATCGGTCTTGAGCGTCCATAAGCCCAAGCCTATTATATGCAACCCTACCAATGAATGGTCCTCGCAATGTGGCTGTGTTATCTCATAGGTTGGTTACTGGTTTTGAGCGCCCACCACCCCCACACTACTGCCATGTGTCATTTGGCATCAATATAGATAGTGATTGGTGTGATGTGAAATCTCTCGGATTTTTGACCCTTTAATCCAAGGTTTCAGAACCGCGAACCTAGAGCTCAAGTAGCCGACAACTGTGGATCATTCGAGTTAAGCCCGAAAGTTCGGAAATGGACTCCATAGAAGTGGAAAAATTCCGGTATCAAGGCTCTAGAGTTCTTGGGTTGATTGAGGGAGACTGTAATACCCAGTTTTTTCATGCGTCTACTGCACAGAGAATGCAAAATAATAATAAAAAAAATAAAAAAAAAAAAAAAAAAAAAACTACTACTATTCATAAACTAAAGAACTCTTTGGGGCGCTGGCTCGGCAGCTATTTTGGAGCTTATTGAGGCCATTAGAGAAGACCTACTTTTAGCTCTTTCACTTGGTGGTTTTGACCTCTAAGTGCACTTTGATTTTATACCTGCAGTGCAGGGTTTATTAGGATCTTTAACTTCTTTAGATTGGATGTGTAAAGGTCTTGTAGTTGAGATTTCTAAATTTGTTTCTGAATTTAGGTATGCTTGGTTTCAACATATCCTAAGGTCTAGAAACTCTTTGGCTGGCTATTTAGCTAAGGGAGCTAAGAAGTTTAAGCTTGTTTGTCATTGATGGCCGGGGAGTTGTACCTTATTTCATTGTTTCCCCTTCTTTTATCTCTGAACTTTGTTTTTGGATCATTTTATATGTATGAAAGTTTTCCTAAGACCGATGATCATCTCGAGGTTGAGAGTTAGGACCCTTAAAAGTACTTTAAAATCTGGTCCAACAATAGTAATTGGAATTTACTGGCGCGAAAAGATAGTATTTCTTGTTTGCGTCTCTACCAGACGTTTCTCACACGCAGTCTCATTTTTTCACTTTTTTTTTTTGTTGGGGGACTTTTTCCTCCTCTCTCATTGCTTGATGAGTATACAGCTTTTAACCAACTTTGTTTCGCTATGGTATCTTTTCTTTTTTGATAGAATGCTTCGGTATTTTATGATAACGACTTTCCACATCTAATATTGAATTAATAGATGATGATGATATGATGGTGATGAAAGAGATGGATCCCGATGATGATCGGCAAAATGATATCTATGGTTGCTTTCTTGATTCATTTAGAGTGGTGGGTCTAAAGTTATTAAAGGATCATCTTTAAATTAAAGCATAGGTGGATAAAGTAAGATGCTCTGAAGATGAGAGGAAAAAAAAATGGCTACAAACTGCAGAAGCGTCTCAATGATTTGACCTACGTCTCCTTCGAATTTACCAGCTTCTAAACCTAATTTAGAGAAAGCATATCATTTCCATACTTAGTAAGACGTACGTAACTTTTCCCTTTTTGGGTGTAACTTTATCTTTATTTTTTTGGTAGAAATTTATCTTTATTTTTAAAAGAAATAATAAATAAAAAAAAAAGTGGGTTTAATTACCTACCAAGTATTGGACATCTTTAGCTTATGAGCACCCGATGTCAAGAAATCTGCAAGAAGGTTATTGCTCATCTTGACAAAAAGAAAACCGATTCCGCCTCCATAACGGCTGCCGTTCTATATTGGGAGTCGTATGATGAAATCTATAGGACTTGGTTTTTCTCAAACTCAACTTTGAAGCCATATTGGCAAAACTAGAAAAGAAAAATAGGCTGGGGTTTATGATATGGAATCACTTGATTGTAGTGTTTAACATGATCCATTTTAGTAGGGAGTTTTAGCAATGAGAGAAGGTCCTTTAGAAAGGCTATTTTGAAGGTGACATGTATTTGTTATGAATGTCACTCACAACTTTCATTTTTCAAAGCTTAATAACACATTTCTTGAAGTAGTAGGGATGGACTAGATCAACCCACACTAGTAGAAAGTAATGTTATGGATAAATTATGAAAAACCATGGGAAAAATGTAAAATGATCTTAGTCCAATCATATTTCGAGATTGTTAAAGCTCCGGAGATATATAGCTTATACTAAATTTGAATGATTTTTTTTTTCTTTTAGGGGGAGGGGGATTCGAGGTTCATCTAGGCCAACTTATGTGCACCTCGACTACATCCTTAGGAGAGTTTTTTATATAATTAATATAAGTGGGGATTTGCCCTTGGCCCTGGGAGGATTCAAACTCTAATCTTTCATGTAGAAACATTGATCTTTTGCCAACTGAGCTATCACTCAAAATTAAAATAAACAATTTACTATATATTGGAATCAAACATAAGACCTCTTGAATAAGAGGTGATGCTTTTATCAATTAATCATGTTTAAAAAAATAAAATTTGAATCATGTTAAATGCTTGTTCGTTATACGAGTATTCAAAAAGAAGGGAAAAGCATACACAAAAGGCTTTCTTTGTTTATGGACAAAGGATCTATACGATGCTTAGTATGGGTCCATCTTTAGACAGAGAGATATTGCATTGTATTCTTCTTTTTCTCTTTGTACATCAACTTCATGTTTTGAATCTCAAATAATTACAATGACTTTTTGAAATTCTTCCCTTTTCTCCAAAAATTTGAAGGTGACATGCATACCTTATGAATCTAGTTCACAAATTTTATATTTCGATCGAGATCCTTTAACTACTTGATCAACAATTATGGGTTCTCGAGGCGGTGGGTTAGATCATGGTAAATCCATACCAACATCACCATGAAATTGAAAGCATTCAAGGGGTTAGATCATGGTAAAACTATATCAACATCACCATGAAATTGAAAGCATTCAAGAGGATTATGGTTCTTTAACGAATAACACTACTTTCGATCCAAAAACGTAGAATATTAGGGTTGAGTTAATTAATCAAATGAATTAAGTTGTTGAGTGTGCATTTAGTAATGATCTATTCTGAGAACAACATTCCTTACGAGAATCGATATTATCGAAAAACAGAGTCCGAGCACACTTTTGAGGTTTGATAAAATTTGTACTAAGAACGCTTGAGACAATGGAAACTTATAAAATTTAAATCTTATGAATGCTAGAAGGAATTAGAAGTTGTGTGAATAAAATTATTCCTTTTTTATTTAATTTTGAGACATGTTTTTTTGTTTTTGATAATGACAAAAAAGTCAAAATTATTTGCAAAAAGTCTTCTCATACACCAAAATTAGACCGGTTCGTTTTTTGAAAATGAAAGAACGACCCATTTTATCAAATGTTTTCTGGCCTTCTGAAAAGAAAAAAAATTCAAAAGTTGTTCATTGGCCCTTTACCAAACGCATCCTAAGAAGGTGTTTTATCTCTAAAATGTTAGTGATTCTATTTTCTATTTATATTCATAGATAAGAGTTAGAGCGTCATTACTCAACAGTTAGTTTTTCCTCTCTCACTTTTTTTTTTTTTTTTTTTGGGGGGGGGGTTGAATTTGGTGCTTTATGTTAGGGAGTAGGGACTACCACATATACCACAGGATTGAGATACATGAGAGAGTTGTTATACAAATTCCGACTCGATTCAAAATTAGTGGTTCAGCCGGATCCATGACCTTTGGTTGAAGAATCTGGGTTGACCGAGGGGCTCAACCTTGTGTCCTTTGAGGTAGTGTGACGATAGAATGAGATAATTGGTTCAATGAAGCTGTATTTGTTTGTTGGAATAAAGGTGGGGTGGGAAAATTCTTGAAAAGAGTGCAGATTTCTTACTTTTCCCTTAAATCCTAAAATGGTAGATTGTTTGGTTGCTTGGGGTGGGAAAGTGAGAGACAAGTTTCCTTGAATTAAGGAAACTTTCTGCTGATGTGGCAGCTCAACTTTCCCATCCCAAGCTATTTTAAAACCCCACATATTTGGTGGGACTTTGTGGGAAAGTTGGGAAAAGTAAAAAGTGGGACCCACCACTATCACTTTTCCACAAAACCCTTTCATTTCCTTTTCTTCTCCCTCACCCCACTACACATGAGATCCACATGTTTTTTTTTCTCACCCCTTTTTTCCCACCCCACCTTTGCAAACAAACGCAGTCGGACAGGCAAAGGCGTAATTGAAAAGGATTGGGATTCCAGCGCTGCGTCCTATCTAAGCAGGATATTCGGTATTAAATTAGCATGGATAATGCATCCATTAGGAATCCACAAGGCATTTATAAGATTAAATCTCATCATGTATCCAACACCAACTAGACTCTAACATGTCACACAAAAATAGAATTAAAGCCAAAGTAGGAAACCAAAAAAATACACCAATAGGTTAATTTATATAGATCAATCCCCTTTTCAATTAAAGGAAACTAAATACAAAACCTTTTTTTTTCTTATTGTATTTGATATACGTTAGTTAATTATTTGGCTCTACAACTTCTTAATTGTGAGCCCTTTTAAGCTGAGAACGATATTGTATTCATTTACTGACTTGATCGTCAAATGTGGCTATTTGACCCATCCGATAGGTTTGCTTCCATCGTGTTTTTTTTTTGGGGTAAACTTTGCTCCCATTGTTTAACATTATGTTCATGTGGTAAATTGTTGTAATGTGATTAGGGTCATTATGGTCTTTTCATATATGTAGGGGATATGAGGGTCTTATGTGTTTGTTTGTAAGGGTAATAAGGTCCTTTAGCTTTTTTGTATATATAGTTCTTTTGGCTCTAGGGTTTGTCATGTTCATTCGACCATTCATGTTCTCTGTTCAGTCGTGAGGTAGGGCTCTGGTTCAGCCTTGGTGAAGGTGCTCTGCTGCTGCTTCTTGAGTTGTTCTAGCATGGAGATGGTGAAGCTTTAGGGCTTCTAAAGCTTGGTGTTACTACTGCTTGGTGGTCTTGGTTTAGCTTTGAATAGAGGAGCTATTATATGCTGTTTACCAGGTGTAGTCATTCTTCACTTGTGTTGTCTCTCTTGGTCCATGTCTTGTGAGCATCTTATGGGTAGCTATAGGGCTGTAATCTTCTCTTGATATTGATTAGTGCAAAGCTTGCTGAGTCTCTGTACTCATCATTGAATGTAGGTCTTTAAGACCAAACCAAGTAAATGTTGTGTCTTGTATTTGACTTCATGTTCTTGCTTATTCCGCCATGTTAAGGTATAGATTTATCAACATATTGGTATTAGAGCCATGTTTTTCAGTATGTACATTGTCTGATATGATCTTGTATGCTTTTAAATACTTCAATCAAGTGCTCCTCTGTTATATTCTGGTTGATTCTTGCTCTTTATCTTAAGCATCTCTCTAATTCGGTGGTTGTGCATTAAAACCCTAATGTGCCCTAAACCCTAACTTAGGGTTTGACCTAATTTCTTTCGGGCTTCTCTTTCTAGTCCTAATTGAGGTTGATTGCAAAAAATTGTGACCCACAAACCCAAGTTGGGTCACTTGAGGGTTCGGCTACTTGAATTTCTTGTAATCTGACTTCTTTGATATTATAAATTGTTTTTGTCTTAAATAAATTTGGGGCTTTTGCATATTGTATGTTGTATGCATGAAATTGATGCTTGAAATATGTTTATAATATGAAATTGGTTATGAATTGACTGTTGTTTATTAATTACATCTAGTCTGTAATTGAAAATTTGTTCTTTCTCTCTGTTTCACATTCTTTATTGTTAGAATTGCTTACCTAAAATTTGTTGTTCATCTAAAACCTCAATTCTGCCTTCTTGACATAATCTTGAAATTACTATAGTACTGTAATTCAGAATTATTATTAAATCATAAGTTATTTTATAAAGTAGCTTCATATTGTGTTGCTCTTTAAATTAGTTGAGTATGCCCTGACTTAGTCTTCTCTCTCCTGTCATGGCTCCTACTTGATACTAATTGGAGAAATTTGATGGGAAATGTGACTTTGTGGTTTGGAAAAATAGGATGCATGCCATTCTTGTCCAAAACCACTATCATAAATCCTTGAGAGAGGGATAAGGATCTCCCTTTATCCCTAACTGAAGATGAGAGGCAGGACATGCAAGACTTGTGTTATAGTACAATAATTCTCCATATTAGCAACACTGTAATGAGAAGGGCAAGGGACTGCACATCAAAAGCTGAGGTTTGACTAAAACTTAAACAATTTTACTTAATTGCTTATGTTCCTAATATCACTTTGTTAAAGGAACATTGATTTAGTTTCAAAATGAATGCATCAAGTCTCTTACTGATAATATAGAAGAGTTTTATAAACTGTCATGTGATCTAGCTAACTTAGAAGAAGAATTGACTGATAATACCCTTTTTGTTTTACTGTTAAACACTTTGTCTGATTCTCATGTTGGTGTTAAAAATGCTATCAAGTATGGTAGGAAATCTATAACCCTAGATGATGTTATGAAAGCATTAAAGGTCAGGGATATAAAACTTAAGACTGAGAAAAAAGGAAAACAAGTAGGTGAGGGGCTGTTTAGTAATTTTGAAATAGAAATGGTTTTGAAACTAAGAAGTTTAATAATAACAAGAAAAATAAGAAGTTCATAATAAAGAATAATAATGCGAATAATAATCAGAATAATAATGGTAAGTAAAATAATAATAAAAGAGTTTGTTATTGTTGTAAGAAAGAAGGACATATAAGAAAATATTGTAGGGAAAGACTTCAAAAGAAACAGAATGCAAATGGGAATGAAAGGATGGAGGCTACAAATGTAGTTGATGTTACAAGTGATGCACTTGTAATATCCCCAAGTGGTGACCTAGATAGTTGGATCTTAGATTCAGGTTGCACTTTTCACATGACTCCTAGGAGGAAGTAGTTTATCACTTTTAAGCCTATAAGAGGTCATAAAGTGTTAATGGGTAATGACCATGCTTGCGATGTTGTGGGGATAGGTTCTATAAGACTTAAACTGAATGATGGGAATGTTAGAGATCTTGAACAAGTTAGGCATGTACCTAGATTTAAAAAAATCTGTTGTCCCTAAGTCAGTTGGATTCTAGAGATTTCCAATACACCTCTAAAGAGGGCTCCCTTAGGGTTATGAAAGGTAACAATGTAATTTAAATTGCTGATTTGAGTAATGGGTTATATTTCTTGAATGTGAGTGGGGTTTTAAGGGCTACATCAGTCTCTAGTGAAGTTCCTAGTGAAGTGGAGCTATGGCATAAGCGGTTAGGTCACATAAGTAGTAAAGGTCTTGGACACTTGTACAAAAGTGGCCAAATTAGCCCTAAGAAGTTCAATGGGTTGAACTTCTGTGATGTGTGTGCTATGGATAAGCTTCACAAGACCAAATTCCCCCACTCCTCATATAAGACTTCTCAAACCCTAAAGTACATACATTCAGATATTTGGGGGAAGTCCTAATGTACCTTTATCTCTCTCGGGTGTCCAATATTTCTTGTTCATAATTGATGATTACTCTAGAAAGACCTGGTTATATTTTCTTAGGGATAAATCAGATTTATTTGATAAGTTCCTAGAGTGGAAGACCTTAGTTGAGAACCAAACTGAAAGGAAAATTAAGAAACTAAGGACTAATAATGGACTTGAGTTTGTGAATGATAAATTTCTAGTTTTTTGTAAGGATCATGGTATAACTAGACATAGAACATGCATTTATGCTCCTCAACAGAATGGAGTGGCTGAGAGGATGAATAGGACTATTGTGGATAGGGTAAAATGCATGTTGATAGAATCTGGTCTAGGTAAAAAGTTTTGGGCTGAAGCAGCTAGTACAACTTGTTTTGTGATTAATAAGTCTTCAAGTTCCTCTATTGACTTTGATACACCTGATTTTAGGTGGATTAAGGTTAAGACTGATTATAACATTCTTAAACCCTTTGGATGTATGTGTTTTGTTCATCAAAGTAAGGATAAACTTGAGCCTAGAGGTAGGAAGTGTATTTTCCTAGGTTACCCTTTAGGGGAAAAGGGGTATAGGCTTTGGTGTTTAGTGGATAAAAGATTTGTAATTAGTAGGGATGGGAAGTTTAATGAACTAGAACTCCTGAAAATTAGATCATTTAGTAGTATCTCAAACTCTCATAGTTTAGATAAGAGTTTTCTTGACGTAGAATTTGATGATAGACCTAATGTTGAGCTAGATACTTCTGATCACATAGGTGATGATGAGGATTTAGAGGTTGGTGGTGATTCTTTAGATGTTAAAGAAGAGCTTGAGGATGAGGATCCCTTAGACAACTATGTTTTAGCTAGAGATAGGACTAGAAGGGAGATTAGGAGACCTTCTAGGTATGTCAATTTGAATGAGATGTCTAATTCTAGTTCTAATCTCATTTCTTATGCTTTTAATGTAGTTGACCAGCTTAAGGGAATTGAGCCTAGGACTTTTAATGAGGCTTTTGGAAATGTGGACAGCAAGCATTGCCTTGCTGTCAAGAGGGAAGAAATGGACTCCTTAGCAAAAAATCAGATTGGGACTCTTGTAGATAGACCCAAGGGGAAGAAGCTTATAGGTTGTAAGTGGGTTTATAAGTTTAAGGCTAAGATTCTAGATGTAGAACATCCTAGATTTAAGGCTAGATTAGTGGCTAAGGGTTATTCTCAAACTGAGGGAATAAATTATAATGAAATATTTTCACATGTTGTGAAACACATCTCTATTAGAGTGCAAATAGCCCTAGTTGCTATCTATGCCTTAGAACTTGAACAACTTGACGTAAAGACTACATTCTTGAATGGTAAATTAAATGAGCAGATTTACATGTTTCAACATGAAGGTTTTGTTATTGAAGGTAGTGAGACAAAGGTTTACCTATTGTTAAAGTCATTATATGACTTAAAACAATCCCCTAGGTAGTGGTATAAGAGATTTAATGAATTCATGCTCAAGAATAATTTTAAAAGAAGTTATTATGATAATTGTGTATATTATTGTGAATTCAGTCCTAGTTCTTTCATTTATCTTTTACTTTATGTTGATGACATGCTTAATGCATTTAAGGATAAGGTTCAGATTTGTAAATTGAAGTCATGTTAAAATGAGTTTGAAATGAAAGATTTAGGGGCTGCTAAAATAATTATTGGCATTGATATTCATAGAGATAGATCTAAAGGTGTTTTAACTTTGTCTCAAGTAGATTGTGTTCATAAACTTGTGAAAAAGTTTGGAAATATTAATTGTAGGATTGTGGATACTCCTTTTGGTTCTCATTTTAAACTTAGAACTATTACTGATGTTGTTGTAACTACTAGGCCTTATCTAGAGTGTGCTGGCAGTCTTATGTATTCCATGGTTTGCTCTAAGTCTTATATTGCATATTCACTTGGACTGGTTTGTAAGTTCATGAGTAGGCCTTGTGATTCACATTGGGATGTTGTTATATGGTTATTAAAATATCTAAAAAATTATGCTTCTTATGGAATTGTTCATGATAATTCTTATGTTAATAATATGAGCATTGTTGGATTTTGACTCTGATTTTGCTGTTGACTTGGACAAGAGAAGGTCTTTGACTGGGTATTTGTTCACTGTTGGGGGTAACTTGGTGAGTTGGAAGTCCACACTTCAACATGTGGTGGTACTTTCAACCACGGAGACTAAATATATAGCCTTGGTTGAAGTTGTTAAGGAGTGTCTGTGGCTTAAAGGGCTCCATAGTGAGCTTGGTTTTGGTAACTTGCATTCTCTTTTGCATTGTGATTCTCAAAGTGCTTTGTGTCTTTCAAAGAATAGTGTAGATCATAAAAGAACTAATCATGTGGATGTAAAACTTCATTTTAAAACTTCATAGAAGCTGCTGGTGGATGGGTCTTCTTTAGGCAATCCGGAAGGTCGTGGCGGTGGAGGAGTCTTTCGAAATGAAGTTGCTGCGGTGGTTTTCAATTTCAGTATTTTTTTAAATGTTAAAACCAACTTTGAGGCTGAATTGGAAACTTTCATTCACGGATTACGTTGGGCAAGGCATTTACAAATTAATAAGCTTTGGGTAGAAAGTGATTCAAAAGCTGTGGTGACTTTAATACAGCAGAAGAAAATACCTTGGTATATCTTTCATATGTGGAGAGAGTTACAAGAATATTTGTTGACTATAGATTGGAAGATTTCACATTGCTATCGTGAAACTAATATAGTGGCAGATTTTTTGGCAAATTCGGCAGCTAGAACAGGAATTTCTGATATTAACATTCCTTGGTCAGCTTCAATCCTTAATGAACTTGATGTGGATGCCTCTAGACGTCCTAGATTTCGTTTTATAAGTTAGTGGTTTCCAATTTGAGCAGGAACCAGTGAGGAAGGGTGTATTGGGGGCAACAGTTGTTGCGGGTAGGGGAGGTTTGTTCTTTATACGGTATTAATTGATGTATTTTTAATATTTCTTCTTCGCTTAATATAATGATCCTTTTAGCGAAAAAAAAAAAGAAGCTGCTAGTGGAAAAAGAAAACCAAAGTAAAGTTCAAAGCCAAGACACAAGAGTCAGGAGGGGATGAGGAAAGCTATGTATTTATATTGGGAAACGGAACTGTAAAGTCTCTCTACAGCCAAGGACCCGTACTTAGGTGGCATATACTATTGAGATTTGAACTACTTTAATATTTTCGATAATAGAATTTTCAAGCACTACGTATTTCCAATTATAGGGGTTCCCGCCGGGTTTAGTTTCTTTGTATAGTATGACTTAAATGATGTTATTAGGGGCAGTTTTGGCCTGTTGCGTCCGCTTATATCCTATAAAGGAAAGCCATACAATTATGGGTGGGCAAATTGCAGACGGGAGAAAATTAAAGCAGTGGAAAAAAGGTTCTTTTTTAGTGCTTCCATGACAAGTTCTTATTTGTTTTGCTAATTTTTTTTTTCTTAGTAGATAAGTGGTGAGGAGTTCTATATATGGCTACCAAGAATTTGGTGCAGATGATACAGGCTCCCATTTTGGACTGCACCTAATTAAAGGTGTCAAATTGACAAATGATGATTACTTTTTTTTTTTTTCAATGATTTATTGTTTATTCTTTTCTCTTAAATTCGTATGGTAATTGAGAAGAGTTAAGATCAACCATTATTAAAAGGATAATTTTTTTATTCATCATTTTAATCAAAATAATATTTTTGTCAATAGGAAAAAAAAACTTTGTGATTTATGGTTATGTAAGTCACGAAATTGTTGTTGTTCTCATATAAATGAAATAACAAGTATTTCTTATTGTTGCATTGAAAATTGACCTACCGACTTTGTGTTGATTAGGACCTATTCACAAAGAAAAGGATGAGTGAGAGCCGATCAGTTTTGTTGGAAAGTCATCTCCAATGATCAAGTCAGTAAGGGAATAAATATTATCATGAGGTTGGGGCTAAAACAATGCTCCAAACTGAGTAATCACAGAGCTAGTGAGAGTGAACATTTATTACCTTGAGTGAGATGAGTGAATGGTTTATATGTTATGGCCTAATCAGCCTATTGTGGATTTGGCATCGCATGTCACTCTTTTGGATATGATGCTTAGCTAGTGAGACCTTACCATAGTGGTTACTAATATCCAGGTTGGCTGATTATTCTTGGGCTTAATTGGCCATTTGTGCTCTTGAGTAAGTACCTAGTCCTAATCCTCGAGAGGATATCCACATTTCCTCTTATTGTCAGGCTGACATCCAACCTTTCTGAAGTCTCAAGGTCAAGTTCGTTGGTTTGCTCGGCTCTAAGGTTTGGGATCGAGCAGCTCCTCTTGACCAAGACTCATATAACTACTACAAATTTGAAAAGTTTACCAAAAAAACCTATAGATTTGAAAATATTAAAGTTATCTTTCACCCAAAAGTCTCTTGTCAAAGGTAATTTTATGTATTGGTTAGAGAATAATGATTATATCTTATCTACATTATCCATGGTTTTAGTGTATGATATTGGGACGGTTATTGTCAATATGAAAATCAAAACATAATCTTCTCTTGATATTGATTAGTGCAAAGCTTGCTGTGTCTTTGTACTCATCATTGAATGTAGGTCTTTAAGACCGAACCAAATAAATGTTGTGTATTGTATTTGATTTCATGTTCTTGCTTATTCCGCTATGTTAAGGTATAGATTTATCAACATATTGGTATCGAGCCATGTTTTTCCAGTATGTACATTGTCTGATATGATCTTATATGTTCTTAAATACTTCAATCGAGTGTTCCTCTTTTATATTCTGGTTGATTCTTGATCTTTATTTTAAGCATCTCTCTAATTCGGTGGTTGTGCACTAAAACCTTAATGTGCCCTAAACCCTAACTTAGGGTTTGACCTAATTTCTTTAGGGCTTCTCTTTCTAGTCCTAATTGAGGTTGATTGCAAGAAATTGTGAC
Source organism: Hakea prostrata (assembly GCF_041222555.1). NCBI lineage: Eukaryota > Viridiplantae > Streptophyta > Magnoliopsida > Proteales > Proteaceae > Hakea > Hakea prostrata. The sequence continues at coordinate 29,622,975 of NC_142600.1, forward strand.
CCACAAACCCAAGTTGGGTCATTTGAGGGTTTGACTACTTAAATTTATTGTAATCTGACTTCTTTGATATTATAAATTGTTTTTGTCTTAAATTAATTTGGAGCTTTTGCATATAGCATGTTGTATGCATGAAATTGATGCTTGAAATATGTTTATAATCTAAAATTGGTTATGAATTGATTGTTGTTTATTAATTACATTTAGTTTGTAATTCGAAATTGGTTCTTTCTCTTTGTTTCACATTCTTTATTGTTAGAATTGTTTACCTGAAATTTGTTGTTCATCTGAACCCTCAATTTTGCCTTCTTGACATAATCTTGAAATTTTATTGTAGTACTGTAATTCATAATTGTTAAATCATAAGTTATTTTATAAAGTAGTTTCATATTGTGCTTCTGTTTAAATTATTTGAGTATGCCCTAACTTAGTCTTCTCTCTCCTGTCATGGCTCCTACTTGATATGAATTGGAGAAATTTGATGGGAAAGGTGATTTTGTGGTTTGGAAGAATAGGATGCATGCCATTCTCGTCCAAAACTACTGTCATAAATCCTTGAGAGGGGGATAAGGATCTCCCTTTATCCCTGACTGAAGATGAGAGACAAGACATGCAAGACTTATATTATAGTACAATATTTTTGCATCTTAGCAACACTGTAATGAGAAGGGCAATAGATTGCAAATCAACAGCTGAAGTTTGGCTAAAACTTAAACAACTTTAGTTAACTGCTTTTGTTCCTAATATCACTCTGTTAAAGGAACATTTATTTAGTTTCAAAATGGATGCATCAAGTCTTTTACTGATAATGTAGAAGAGTTTTATAAACTGTCATGTGATCTAGCTAACTTAGAAGAAGAATTAATTGATAATACCCTTTTTGTTTTACTGTTAAACTCTTTGCCTGATTCTCATGTTGGTGTTAAAAATGCTATCAAGTATGGCAGGAAATCTATAACCCTAGATGATATGGCAAGAAATCTATAACCCTAGATGATGTTATGGAAGCATTAAAGGTTAGGGATATAAAACTTAAAACTGATAAGAAAGGAAAACAAGTAGGTGAGGGGCTTTTTAGTAATTCTAAAAACGGAAATGGTTTTGAAACTAAGAAGTTTAATAATAACAAGAAAAATAAAAAGTTCATGGGAAAGAATAATAATGTAAATAATAATCAAAATAATAATGGTAAGTATAATAATAATAAAATAGTTTGTTATTGTTGTAAGAAGGAGAGACATATAAGATAATATTGTAGGGAAAGACTTCAAAATAAACAGAATGAAAATGGGAATGAGAAGATGGAGGTTACAAATATAGCTGATGTTAAAAGTGATGCACTTGTAATATCCCCAAGTGGTGACCTAGATAGTTGGATCATAGATTTAGGTTGCACTTTTCACATGACTTCTAAGAGGGAGTGGTTTATCACCTTTAAGCCTATAAGAGGTGGTAAAGTGTTAATAAGTAATGATCATGTTTGTGATGTTGTGGGGATAGGTTCTATAAGACTTAAGCCGAATGATGGGAAGGTTAGAGATCTTGAACAAGTTAGACATGTACCTGGACTTTAAAAAAAACTGTTGTTCTTGAGTCAGTTGGATTCTAGAGGTTTCCAATACACCTCTAAAGTGGGCTCCCTTAGGGTTATGAAGGATAGCAATGTAATTTAAACTGCTGATTTGAGTAATGGGTTATATTTCTTGAATGAGAGTGTGGTTTTAGGGGCTGCATCAGTCTCTAGTGAAGTTCTTAGTGAAGTGGAGCTATAGCATAAGAGGTTAGGTCACATAAGTAGTAAGGGTCTTGGACACTTGTACAAAAGTGACCAAATTAGCCTCAAGAAGTTCAACCCATTGAACTTTTGTGATGTGTGTGCTATGGATAAGACCAAATTCCCCCACTCCTCATATAAGACTTCTCAAACCCTAAAGTACATACATTCATATATTTGGGGGAAGTCCTAATGTACCTTTATCTCTCTCGGGTGTCCAATATTTCTTGTCCATAATTGATGATTACTCTAGAAAAACCTGGTTATATTTTCTTAGGGATAAATCAGATTTATTTGATAAGTTCCTACAGTGGAAGACATTAGTTGAGAACCAAACTGAAAGGAAAATTAAGAAACTAAGGACTAATAATGGACTTGAGTTTGTGAATGATAAATTTCTAGTTTTTTTTGTAAGGATCATGGTATAACTAGACATAGAACATGCATTTATACTCCTCAATAGAATGGAGTGGCTGAGAGGATGAATAGGATTATTATGGATAGGGTAAAATGCATGTTGATAGAATCTAGTCAAGGTAAAAAGTTTTGGGCTAAAGCAGCTAGTACGACTTGTTTTGTGATTAAAAAGTCCCCAAGTTCCTCTATTGACTTTGATACACCTGATTTCAGGTGTAGTAAGGTTAAAATTGATTATAACATTCTTAAACCCTTTGGATGTGTGTGCTTTGTCCATCAAAGTAAGGATAAACTTAAGCCTAGAGGTAGGAAATATATTTTCCTAGGTTATTTTTTAGGGGTGAAGGGGTATAGGCTTTGGTGTTTGGAGGATAAGAGATTTGTAATTAGTAAGGATGTGAAGTTTAGTGAACTAGAATTCTTGAAAATTAGATCATTTAGTTGTATCTCAAACTCTCATATAAGAGTTTTCTTGAGGTGGAATTTGATGATAGACCTAATGTTGAGCTAGATACTTCTGATCACATAGGTTAAGATGAGGATTTGGAGGTTGGTGGTGATTCTTTAGATGTTAAAGAAAGGCTTGAGGATGAAGATCCCTTAGACAACTATGTTTTGGCTAGAAATAGGACTAGAAGGGAGATTAGGAGACCTTTTAGGTATGTCAATGTGAGTGAGATGTCTAATTCTAGTTCTAATATCATTTCTTATGCTTTTAATGTAGCTGACCAGCTTAAGGGAACTGAGCCTAAGACTTTTAATGAGGCTCTTGGAAATGTGGACAGCAAGCATTGGCTTGCTGCCATGAGGGAAGAAATGGACTCCTTAGCTAAAAATCAGACTTGGACTCTTGTAGATAGACCCAAGCGGAAGAAGCGTATAGGTTGTAAGTGGGTTTATAAGTTTAAGTCTAGGATTCTAGGTGTAAAACATCTTAGATTTAAGGCTAGATTAGTGGCTAAGGGTTATTCTCAAACTGAGGGAATAGATTATAATGAGGTATTTTCACATGTTGTGAAACACACCTTTATTAGAGTGCTGCTAGCCCTAGTTGCTATCTATGACTTAGAACTTGAACAACTTGACGTAAAGACTACATTCTTGAATGGTAAATTAAATGAGCAGATTTACATGTTTCAACATGAAGGTTTTGTTATTAAAGGTAGTGAGACAAAAGTTTACCTATTGTTAAAGTCATTATATGACTTAAAACAATCCCCTAGGCAGTGGTATAAGAGATTTAATGAATTCATGCTCAAGATAATTTTAAAAGAAGTTATTATGATAATTGTGTATATTATTGTGAATTCAATCCTAATTCTTTCATTTATCTTTTACTTTATGTTGATGATAAGCTTATTGCATCTAAGAATAAGGTTCAGATTTTTAAATTGAAGTCAATGTTAAAATCTGAGTTTGAAATGAAAGATTTAGGAGCTGTTAAAATAATTCTTGGCATTGATATTCATAGAGATAGATCTAAAGGTGTTTTAACTTTGTCTCAAGTAGATTATGTTCATGAATTTGTGAAAAAGTTTGGAAATATTAATTGTAAGACTCTGGATATTCCTCTTTGTGCTTATTTTGAACTTAGAACTATTACTGATGTTGCTATAACTACTAGGCCTTAACAAGAGTGTGTTGGTAGTCTTATGTATTATATGGGTTGCTTTAAGTCTGATATTGCATATTCACTTGGACTGGTTTGTAAGTTCATGAGTAGGCATTGTGATTTATATTGGGATGTTGTTATGTGGTTATTAAGATATCTGAAAATTTCTACTTCTTATAGAATTGTTCATGATAATTATTGTGTTAATAATATGGGCATTGTTGGATTTTGACTATGATTTTACTATTGACTTGGACAAGAGAAGGTCTTTGACTGGTTATTTGTTCATTGTTGGTGGTAACTTGGTGAGTTGGAAGTCCACACTTTAACATGTGGTGGCACTTTCAACCACTGTGACTGAATATATAGCCTTGGTTGAAGTTGTTAAGGTGTGTCTGTGGCTTAAAAGGCTCCTTAGTGAGCTTGGTTTTGATAACTTACATTCTCTTGTGCATTGTGATTCTCAAAGTGCTTTGTATCTTTCAAAGAACAGTGTATATCATGAAAGATTTAATCATGTGGATGTTAAACTTCATTTTATTAGAGATGTTATTGTTAAGATCTTGTTAATGTTTGCAAGATTGATATCTCTATTAATCCAGCTAATATTATGAGTAAAGTGGTACATATTGGAAAGTTCAAGTCTGCCTTGAACATGATGAAGTTATTATCTTTTTAATATGTTTTTTGTTTTGTTATTTTTTAATGAGTTCATTGATTACTCACAGGTTATTGCACAGTCAAACTATCAGAATCAAGGTGGGGAATGTTGTAATGTGATTAGGGTCATTAGGGTCTTTTCATATATGTAGGGGATATGAGGGTCTTATGTGTTTATTTGTAAGGGTAATAAGGTCCTTGAGCTCTTTTGTATATATAGTTCTTTTGGCTCTAGGGTTTGTCATGTTCATTTGACGATTCTTGTTCTCTATTCGATTTGTGAGGTAGAGCTCCGGTTCAGCTTTGGTGAAGGTGCTCTACTGCTGCTTCTTGAGGTGTTCTAGCATGGAGATGGTGAAGCATTAGGGCTTCTACAGCTTGGAATTGCTTGGAGGTCTCAATTTAGCTTTGAAGAGAGGAGCTGTTATTAGGGCTGCAACTGGGCCGGGCTGGGCATGGGCTTTTGCAATCCCAAGCCCAGCCCTATATGTTCTAATCTGAGCCCATTCCCGCCCTGACCCTAGTTCAGGGCCAATCATTATTGTCCCTGGCCCTAAGCCCTACAGGGCCAAGCCAAGCCCATTCCTGCCCTAATTGGCCCTAATTGGGCCGGGTCAGGATGGGTTGGCCCTGATTGGCCCTAATTGGCCCTGGCCTTGGCCCAGGCCCTGACCCTAATTGGCCCTAACCCTGACCCTGATTAGCCTTGATTGGCCCTGTCCCTAGCCCTGATTGGCCCTGATTAGCCCTGATTAACCTTGTCCCTGACCCTAATTAGCCTTGTCCTTGGCCCTGATTGACCCTATCTTGGCCCTAGTCTTAATTGGTCGTATTATTGGACCTAAAATAACAAATGTAAATTCATAAAATAATAATAATAATAAACATAAAAATATCATAAGTAAACTACAATAAAGTTCATAGAAATATAAGATGATTCAAGCTCATACAAAATGATAAAATAGTCGATAAGTTGATAGTGTTGCTTTAAACATAAATAAATTCATACTCCATAATTCTATATTGATTTATGAAAGTCTCTCATTGCTTTGATGATGGAAATTGAAAGCCTCTCCCATTACTTTGGTGATGGAAATTGAAAACCCCTCCCATTGATATCCTTATTCAATAAAAAAAAAAAATCATATTCAAAACTTTGTTAACAATTAAATCAACGATAATTTAGTATTGATATTTTTTTCGTAGTTAAAGAAAATTATATTTTAGTTATTGTTGGATTTTGGTTTTAAAAGAAAATAATAATATAATATAATATACTATTTAGATAAATTTCAAAATCATTAAAACTCTATCTCCCTAGTTTTGTTTTAGGACTCTTGTTTATTCTTACTCTATAGGACTCTTTTGGATGTATATTAGGTGATTTAGATTACCATATGTGTTTAGTCCCACATCGGATGGAGCTAATGATTATATGATTATATATACATATATAGCTCCTAAGTGGGGTGTATGCTGGTGGAGAGCTACGTGTGGATCACACGCATGCAACGAGCTGGATCGAGTCGAGCGTGGTTGCGGTAGTGGTCCGTAGACCCTAGTCTAACCAAGCCATGGGGCACTATAATATTATATAAATAATATTAAGTGTCTATGATGGATTTAGAAAACCCGGTTTTGGGTTTTGCAGTAGGGAGGTGACTGATACAGTCACAACTCTCTGCAGGTGACCTTACGTACATATGCAGCTCTCTAAAGGTGTCCATACGAGTCAGTAAATAGAGGTTAAGCTCTGAACGAAGAATCCATTCCGTTTTTGGTGAAAAACAAAAATTCGAAAATCTAGTGTTAGAAAATTCCATTTTTTGTTTTCTTCATTCTGTGCTGTGTATTACCTTCGGATCTCCTTTGCAAGTAGACTCTGTTGGAGTGCTGCCTTCGGATCTAGGAGTTGTTGTATCTTGGAGGTAAGAACGTCAAGGTCAAACCCAGCAGCATAAAGGGGGCGTTCAAATACCTTAAGGAAAAGTACAGTTCGTACACCTCAACTCACCCTGTGAAAGTTCGTGTTGGTTTTTCCTTTCGCTCATTCTACTACATTCGGGTAAGTGATTCTGACATAAGATATATTTGATATATTCGTCTCTCCTTGATTTTGTTATTGGTTTGTCTATATTGTGCCTTTAGTCTTCTAGTTCTAACAGTTACAAACATAGCTATCTGTCCTTAATAAATTTTATTTTTTTTTCTCTGAAATATCACATTGGAGGCAAAAGAAAGATGTCAATATTCATGATAAGAAGTTGGGGTGTAGATTTGTTAGATATTAATTCTCTATATACTAGCTTTTATTATTTATAATATATTATCTCGCCTTAGTCCCAAAAAAAAATATCAATGATTTTTTGCAACTAAAAATGACTTAATTTGAAAAATAAAAATTATCTTAAAAATAATATAAAAAATGAACTCATAGTCTAATATTATCAAAATGACTGAAGATCAAAGTCAAGACTTATAGTTATATCAATGTTAATGAGAAGATTAGGGTAAAAATCTAATACATGATCATGGTCAAATTAACATTAAGACTAGAGCCAAAATTAGGGTCAGGATCGAGCCAAAATCAGGTGGATGCTTACTACATTGGTAATGAATATATAATTTATTTTTATTAATTTTTTTACAAAACATGATCATGTTTTTAAAATTTGACTGGTGTCAAATATTCACCCATATGGATTATAATTAATTTATCTCCATATGGGTGGAGGGTCCAGACTCAAATCAGAGCCAAAATCATGGGCCAATATTAGGGCCAAGATCAGGGCTAGGATCAGGGCCAAGATGAGGGTCAGAATCAGGGCCAATTAGGGCCAGAATCAGAGTCAAGATCAGGGCCAAAATCAAGGCTAGAATCAAGGCCAAGATTATGGCCAAAATCACGGTCGGTCCGGGATGGGCTGAGCGGGCCAGAGAGTAATCACAGGCCCGCCCTTGGCCCTAATTCATGGCTAAAATATTTTGGCCCTAGCCCTAACCCGCCCTTAGGGCCAAAATCATTAGCCCAAGCCCTATTCAGGCTTAGGGCGGGCTTAGGGTAGGTCAGGGCCATCAAGGCCAAACTTGCACCCCTAACTGTTATATGTTGTTTACCAGGTTTAGTCATTCTTTACTTGTGTTATCTCTCTTGGTCCATGTCTTGTGAGCGTGGATAGCTATAGAGCTGTAATCTTCTCTTGATATTGATTAGTGCAAAGCTTGCTAAGTCTCTATACTCATCCTTGGATGTAAGTCTTTAAGACCAAATCAAATAAATGTTGTGTGTCCTGTATTTGATTTCATGTTCTTGCTTATTCCGTTGCGTTAAGGTATAGCTGTATAGGTTTCTCAATATAAATCAAATTTCTAAAACTTCAAACCTTAGTTCACCGGAAAAATTAAATTCGCACGCAAGAAGATTCTTAATAATATCCATAAAATCAATACCTTTCAGTAATCTCCTCTCACTCTCTACTACAGTACTACGAGGGGAAGACACTTCCCAGTACCCAAAAGAAAAAAAAAAAAAAAGAAGGGAGGGGGGGAAGACTTCTGGTTTAGTTCGGGACCCACTAAAACAGTGCGCCAGTGCCAGTACGAGTGCATCTCAGCCACAGCAACACAATCACACTAAGCACTCGTGTGTTTGGGTACGCAAAACTAAATCACGCGTGCCTCCTTTCGAGCACGGGTTTTCCAGAATGGCTCCAGAATTGTACGGGTTAGGAAGCGTGTGCACGACAGTCGACACAGGGCACTATCTCAACTCGTATGATTTCATGGGTCCCACGATCTAGCGTGTAGCTGCGGCAACGGCGGTCCTCGAAAAGGTGATGGCTGAGGCTGGACCAGGAGGATTAGAAGCAGAACCAGCAACGGCTACGACAACAGCTTTGGGGGTTGGGGTTGGGATTGGTTTCCTGGCAATGGCAAGATTGGAATCTTCACTCCGTTGGCGCAAGAAATCACGCACGATGGCCGTGCTTGGCCCCACAACTTTCTTTTCCCATGCCACGTCGGACTCTCTCCCGCTCTTTAAGAATACCTCCGTTGCATTGAGCTGGTGTAAGTACCATCCCGGCAAAGCTTGCAATCGACGGATCTTTGACACCTGGCGCAACGCTAGCATGCAAGTGTTGGATTTAATTTTTTCTATTGCTTCTCCAAGGAGCCTCCTTCGGGTGCTCTCGTCGTCGTAAACTCCGGCTCGTTCGGCTCGTAGAAACTGGTCCAACTCCGGAACCCCGATAGCTTTCCGGATCCCACGACCGTAATCGGCGTCCGGTTTGAATATGCCTCTTACTTCGTCAACCAAACCGGACTCCACCATCCGGTTGACCCGGCTGGACACGTAAGAGTGGAGGACAGGAATGGATACGTCCACCCAGAGGAAGCAACACTCGTACTTGGATCTGAACTGGAAATCCTCGTCGTCCACCAGTGCTTCTATGAAGGAATTGGAACCACCAACGATGATTGGTAGACGATTCCGATCAACAATCGACTCCACCGCGTGGGAAGCGTGGCGGCGGAAGTCATCGGCGGAGAAGTCGACGTCGGGGTCTATTTCCCCTAACAGATGGTGTGGGAATCCTTGCTGCTCCTCTTTGGTGACCTTATTTGTGACGATTTCAAGACCCTTGTAGACTTGCATTTTGTCAGAATTAACAATCTCCGAATATGGAAAACGGTTGGCGAGATCGATGGAGAGTCTGGATTTGCCAGTTCCGGTGGCACCCATCACTAATACCACCTTCTCCTTCTCTTTCCGGCGAATGGGATTAAAAGGCGGTTCCATATTGATGATGCCTGGGTTGGACTGGAAGTTGAGTAAGGCATGTTGGGCATGTTTACAAGCAGCAGCTACTGCATAAGAAACCTCCATAGTATTCCTTATAAGTCTCCTTCTCTACCTGCAGCTACTGTTACTGTTACGATCGATGAGAGATCGATGTGGATGGTGACTAATTACAGAATATATATATATATTAAAAAAAAAAAAAAAAAGCCTGGAAAACGCGGCAAACTGACTCCGGGAAGTATATAAATGCGGAAGAAGCCTAAGTCGTACCAACTTCTACAGAAGATCAGAAGAGCTTTTTACAGAAATAAAATGAAATGAAGGAAAGGGACGGAACAAGCTAGGAAGTTAGCTAGATGAAAAGCCTACTAAAGTCACAAAGACCCTTTCTTCTTATGAAGCTATATAAAGCAGAAAACCAGAAAAATATCCTCTGGGTTCGCGTTATATAACCTGAGAGAATAAATGAACAGGTAATAAAAGAAGGGTTCGAGAAAGAACAGTATATAGAAGCTGCTGGTGGAAAAAGAAAACCAAAGAAAAGTTCAAAGCAAGCCACAACACACAAGAGTTAGGAGGGGACGAAGGAAGCTATGTATTTATATTGGGAAACGGAACTATAAAGTTTCTCTACAGCAAAAGCCAAGGACCCGTACTTAGGTGGCATATACTATTAAGATTTGAACTAGTTTAATATTTTCGATAACAGAATTTCAAGCACTACGTATTTCCAATTATAGGGGTTCCCGCCCGTGTTTAGTGTCTTCGTATAGTATGACTTTAATCATGTCATTAGGGGCAGTTTTGGCCTCATGCGTCCGCTAATATCCTATGAAGGAAAGCCATACAATTATGGGTGGGCAAGTTGCAGACGGGAGGAGATTAAAGCAGTGGGAAAAAAGGTTCTTTTTTAGTGCTTCCATGACAAGTTCTTATATGTTTTCATAATTTTTTATTTCTTTTTTTCTTAGTATATATATATATGTGGTGAGGAGCATTGTTCAGTGTGTTGGCGAGTGTCGATGATATATCGTCATGTCGCCGGCCCCCAAGTGACACCACTTTTACAGAAAGTCGATGATATGTCGCCGAAATGCCAAAATGTCAATATATCGTCATGTTGTTAGGGGGTGACATGACACCCCCCGCGACATCACAAAAAGTCAGCGATATGTCGCCGAAATGTTGACTTTTCAGCGACATATCGCCTAAAAGTTGACATTTTGGCGACATATCACCCAATTCACATATTTAATAAAAATTCATTTGGTTTTTTACCCATTTTTTGTTCAATTTTTGCAAAGTGACGTAGGACCACTACTGGCTCCGGGAGCACTACCCCCACACCCGCGGGGGCAGCCTCCCTTGACCCCGCCCACTCAAGAGCGGAACCCTCGTGTCCGTGGGCAACAAAATGTAAAGCATGATCCATATTCAACATAATTGTATAATGAATTGTAAACTTTAGTAAATCTATTCACTAGTTGCATATTTGTGTTCTTTTTGCATGTTTACATTAGTTTATATGAATTTTCCAAACTTCTAGTTTTGCTTGCATATAGCCAGACATGTGCCAATAAAAAACTTTAGATTAAGTGATGTTTTAGGTCAAAATAATGTTTCCATTGTGTTTGTTATCATCAAATTAGGTTACACAACAAAATTCAAACCAAAATGACCCTATACACCCACCGAAATCAGGAGTCGAATTTTTATCCACACCCTGCAAAAATTCTTTGACATGTCGGCGATATATCGTCGTGTCAGTGGTGTCGCCAGCCACCGACACGGCGACTTGGTCCAACATGTCGGACCATGCATGGTGAGGAGTTCTATCTATGGCTGCCATGAACTTGGTGCAGGCTCTCATTTTGGACTGCACCTGAACGTAATTAAAGGTGTCAAATTGACAAATGGTGATTACTTTTTTTTTTCTTTCAATGATTTATTTGTTTATTCTTTTCTCTTAAATTTGTATGGTAACTGAGAAGAGTTAAGATCAACCATTATTAAAAGGATAATTTCTTTATTCATCATTTTAATCACAATAAAATAAAATAAATCTTTGTGATATGGTTATGTAAGTCATGAAATTATTGTTGTTGTCATATAAATGAAATAGCGAGTATTCCTTATTGTTATATTCAAAATTGACATGCCGACTTTGTGTTGGTTAGGACCTGTTCACAAAGAAAAGAATGAGTGCGAGCCGATCAATTTTGTTGGAAAGTCATCTCCAACGATCAAGTCAGTAAGGAAAGAAACATTACCACGAGGTTGGGGCTAAAAAATGCTCCAAACTAGTTCACGGAGCAGAGAAGGGGCCATTGGTTCAATCAAGTAAAAGAATTTACCCCTAATTTTGGAATTATTCACCAAATAGATAAGAAATAATATAAAGGGATACTGCCCCCCGTTCTAAGTCCCCGATGCAAATCTAATCCAACCAACGTCTATCTAAGCCCCCGGCGGTGAGGGCACTCCAATTAAAATCCCAAAATACCCTTACTATCTCTACTATTTACCCTTTGTCGTTTATACCCTTAATTAATTGTAGAAAAATAACATAACGTTTACCTAAAAAATCACCAAAATAAAGAAATAATAATTGAATAAAATTAAATGAAACCGAAGAGGAGGGAAGAGATCAACCAAATGGCGTATCACCTCGTAACCTCCGCAAGATTTTGTGGTTTCGCAATGGTGGGTTAGAAAGCGGTTAAAGCTAGTTCCTATTCAAAAAGCCCCCCCCCAAAAAAAAAAAAAAAAAAAAGTGAGCATTGCCAATTTCTTTAACAAAATAAATAGGTTCAATGAAGGTGGAAAACCAAAAAAAAAAAAAAGAAGGGGTAAAATTGACATTTACTGGTTATAAATGGGGTAGTATCGTTTTGATCTTAATTTTAATGAAGGACAAAGTGGACACTACATATTCAAAATTAACGGCACTTAACACCGTAAAGGAAGGGGGGAAAAAAAAATTAATAGGGTTTTATTAGTAATAAAATCAAAGAAAATAATCCTCCTAATAATAAAGTTAGAAACGTAGTAGAGAATTCCTATATTTCCACCTTTCTTTTTGTCCCCCTTTCACCATCTCTTTTTTCTCTTACCAAAAAATCCAAAACAAAGGAATCTAAGAAGACAAGAGTGGCCGGAGGGGATTACAACCAATCCCAAACATGCTGTAGATTCCATAGCAATCTCATCTTCCACTAAATGGGTGAAAGTGAGAATGTACATTCTTCTACAAGTTACTAGAAACTCTACAACACATAATCTAGGCCCTAAATATTTCTCTGCCACACGAACCTGTGGACCTCAAACAAGAAAGAAGACATGCACGGGAAATCTGCTGTTCCATGGTCATGATATATATTATGGCCCCAAAAAACAGATATGTAATTTTTTTACTCCGGCCATTTTTGATGCCTTAGTGGCTTCTTCCTATATGGTGAATCTTTTTGCAAATGGGGAATCAAGTGGTGGGCCAAAACCTCTTTATTGAAGGAGGACTAAAATTAGGATAAAAAGCTACTACCACGAAGGTGATGTTTTGTAGGAGAAGAGATACTAATATGAAAGAATCAAAACATAGTAAAGATGATAGAGATCTATTGTGCTTGCACATTAATATGATGTGACATATTCATGAGCGAAGCAGAAAATGATTTAAGATCATGTTTGATAACAGGTTAGGGAGCTGTTTTGGGCATTCTATCGTTCTCAGAGTTAGAAAAAAGGACTAAAATGCTTTTGGAAAATCAGGTCTCTCTATCGTTCTCAAGAAACGAAGTAATTCAATTTTATGGTGGAGAAGGTTTTGCAAATAACAACTTTGATTTCTCTCGTTGTCCTCAAAATCAAAATGCAAGTTTCAATCTAAAAAAAGAAAACCGAGACTTTCCTTGACAAGGCATAATCGAATTCTCCTTGTGAAGAAAAATCTCTCTCTCTCTCTCTCTCTCTCTCTCTCTATGTGCTTCAGATCTTCCTCAGACTCATCAAACAGGCCATAGGCCAGTGCCTCACTATGTATGTCATCTATTTCACTATTTTTGTTATTCTCTTTGCATTCATGGCTTCCTTCTAAAACAAAAATATTTGAAACCTTAAATGCACACGAATTACATTAGGGATTCCCCACCACGATTCTTTCATGCTAAAAACTAATTGCTTGAGTAGATCTCTACCTTGTCAATCGTAATCAGCTTAGTTAGAGGTCTCAACTTTCTAGCAAATGGATACGGCAAACCGCCCTTGTGTGAAAGGTTTTACAATACAGCTGCAACATTTGCCATTGGGAACCAAGAATCACCATTTTTACTGTTCTATATGAATAGAAGCTGGGCATCGAAAACACAAGTTTGTCTTTGTACTCAAAAGAATGCATGTTGTGTTCAAATGATTAACCGTTCTTTCATGAGAATGCCAAAATGATTCTAGGAAAGAATGCCATTCTCAAGAAAGATAGTTACTAACCGCATAGTAATTAAGTATGCTTTGGTATTGGTCTTTCTTGAGAACAAAGATCTTTCCCAACTGCGTACTCTCCATCATAGAGAAGGAACCCAACCATCTAGCAATTCAGAAGTTAACTTTTTCATCATTGCCAATGGTCCACCTCTCTTCGTGTAATAACCTCGATAATCCTAACTCGAAACCCAAATTGCAGGTCTGAGCACCCGAGCCTCTAGTCAAAAGAAGTTGTGGGCCATCCAAATTAGGTGAAGTTGGTAAATACTGTCTTATTTGGAACCGATAAAAGACCCAATCTGAACCCAGATGGATTGGGCAGTTGGGATATCTAGTGCGAGAGAATCAAGTTGCAAAATGTCAATGAGCAAGGTAAGAGCCTCCTACATGATATTTAAGTTTACATCAGCATTAGGGATCAACCTAGAATGCAAAACGCCCAAGTACTGAAAAGTACTAGGGGTGGTTGCTTAAGGCGGTCAATTGGCCAAGCAACTACCACCCCTGGCTATCAATTGGACACTACAGCCATAATTTCCTATTTTACCCTCCGACACTCAATTTAAATGCCTTAAACCCTATTTTTGCATTATTTTAATGCTATAGACTGTTGGGGATGGCTGCAATGTTAAAGAACACGTGTTGGAGAAGGAAGACCTCGTTCCACGGATAATTTCATGGAGACTTCCTTGATTTTTGGATCCTAGAAAAAGGTTAGTTAACTACTCTCTTATTCTATTAATTCTTCTCTCCTCATTAGAGAATTTTTTTCTTCTCTTTTTTTTTTTCAAATATTTGCTAGAAGATGATTGGAGATGGAGAATAATTTTTTTTCCGTTTTCAATCAGATGGTCGGAGAATAAATCTCATATCTATTTTAATGGCGTTACTTTCAAGGAGAATTATTAATTCTTAGATCCATGTTGTGTTTAATATTTTTGTTTCTTGAGATTGGAGAGGCTTCTGGTACTCTAGGAACGTGATTTAGGCTTGAGATCTATTATCCCAAAAATCTGTCGAAGATGGATGATTAAAAGTCTGAATTTCAGACTTAGAAAATATGGCGATTGCTTAAGGAGGTTGATTGGCCCAACTGGCCTAAATGACTGGATGGTTTCCAGAGCCTGTTTTGAGGTTGTTTCTGCTCAATTTGATTCCTAAACCTAAAAGTCACTTAATGGACATAACTTTAGGTTTTTTTGGATCTACTAGAGTGTTTGGTTTTGAGGATCTTAATCATCTATCAATATTTTTCTGCTAAGATAGGTAAGGACACAATTACATATATAGTTGGATTGTTTGTTGTATTGATCATTTAGTATCTTATGCATATGTATAAACTCTTTAACTTGCTATTATTATTGTTATGCATGATCAACTATTAATTTGTAAATTATAAATGATATTATTGTGCTTACTTCAATGTATGATGAGATTGACGTGGTTTGACTTAGGGAATACTTGGATTGATACCCTTATCTTTGGACATCAAGGATTGTGGTCTGGACAATTGTCCTTGGTGCCTCTTGCACTTTCCTTAGTTGTTGTCCATCATCATTAGGATATTTAGATGTATGATTAGGTTATCTATATAGGTCACTACCCTTTCAGCAAGGGTATTGAAGTCGAGTGACCCGTGATAGTAGTGATGTGGTCCTATGGGCGTCCAAAAGAGGTAACCAGTCTGTGAGGAGACACAATGGCCCACTGTTTATCATGCAATGATAGGGTTGGGCTCATGAGTGTCCAAAAGACCGCTTGGGTGTCGTGAGGAGACATGAGAAGCATCCATTCTAGCATGTGTGGATGATCATAGGGAAAAAATGTTGTCCAACAGAGGTAATCAGTCTTTGAGCATTAGCATTCCTAGGTGGAAAAGGATATTGGACCAAAAGGGCACAAGACGTGAGGAAAGTTATCTGGACCACATGTAGTGTGTAACCGTATAACCTTGTTTTGGATTTAGAATCCCCAACATATCCATTACTCAGACCAATGGTTGTGGTGAGAGAGTGTGGACCTATATACCCAAGCTACGGTTGGTGATGTGGACCACACCCCTTACTCGGGATCCCAATAGAGGTAACTAGTCCGTGAGGGATCAGAGTGATGAGAACTACCCAGGGGAGGGTTGGTGTATATTTTAATGCATGTTTGCTTAGATAGAAACTTGTATAGTTAGACTTCTTAAATGCATTCATAACATATCATTCTATATTCATTTCTTTAATTCTATGTGATCGAGATATATGTATGTGATTGTTGTCTTACTGACTTTTTCATAACTCATTCATTGTGATTTCTTGTTTTCTTCAGATGATTATGCAAGAATAGAAGAAGTCTCGTATCTATGGGAGAACCCCACTAAAGAGATACTAGAGGCGCCAATGGAAATTGGTTACGATGAGCACGATGCTACATATGGATGCATGGAATGCTCTTACAACACCCAAAGAATAGAACTCTGGTTGTTCACCATTGAGCTAAAGGGATAAAGGACAATTTATTGTGAAATCCCTTGGATTTCTAACCCTTTAACCCATGGTTCCAAGACCGCAAACCCGAAACTTAAGTCAGCAACAACTGTGGGCCATTCGAATCAAGCCAGAAGGTGCGGAAGTAGACCCAATGTTGGTGGATGGCCGTAGTGATGACTTGACATTTCTCCTAGAATTTAAAAGGAGAAAGAAGATTAGTCATGAAGGAATTAAAAAAACGATTTTGGCACGTCCGTAGACCAACAATGGAGAGTCCGATCGACAAGGCAAATATACTCAAACGAAGATAATTGAAAGACCTTTCATTCAAGCAAAGAATCACCAAAAATCGGACCCCAGATGGGGGTCCAAACATGGACCGGTTGAGTGGATCGATCAACTGCCTTGACCAACCGCCCCTCCCCAGTGACGGGGCAGAATCTAGATTGTGTGTTTTAAAACCCTATTTTAAGCTCCTATTCACTCATACACACATTTTATAATGCTAGTACGAGGCTGAGGCTAGGAGAGGAGGAGAAACCAAGGAGAAGAGTGGATTTCATCCACTCGAAGGTGCATTGTGACCCGGATCGTAGTGAAAATGTTGAAATATGTAAGAACCCTTCAAACCCTCTTCTTTAAACATAGGTTTGTGGGGTTTCTTCACTTTGAATGTTGGATTTCAATAGTGGAAGCATGTTAGGTATATTGAATTCTCATAAATAGTTGTATTTATGCTTTCCTCTAGTTTATGAGTAGTTTTTGTGAGTCGTTGCAAACGATTTTCGTGTTTTGGCTCTCAGAGAAAACCGCAGGCACTCGCGAGAGAGCCAAATTTGGGGATTTTTTTATTTAGAATTAATTGGGTTAGTTGATGGTACCTTTAGAACCCTATTTCTGCCAATTAGATATTCCCAAAGTTTCATTTTGATTTGACTTCAAATCGATGGTGAAATAATGACTTTTCGCCTAAACTATGTTGAGAACAGCGGGTTTGAACCCATATGATAGATTGGATTTTTGTGGGATGGTTTTGGGATATCTTTTGAAACCCAATTGACTTCTAATTAATATCTATTAATTCTCTTGCATGATTAGGATTATTGTGAGTACAACCACCAACTCTTGCGGGCGAATTTGTGACTTTGTGGAACTTTGAAGAGCTTATACTAACTAGAAATGTGAGAATATACTTAACCTTATCTTACATGTTTAATGATACTAATTAATTTTCATTAGCGATATCTTGCTTTACATTAGTATTTAGTATCTTGTGATTATGTGTGTGACTTTTTTCGAATGAAAAGTAAAAGAGTATGTTTAATTGCTTCTAGGGTTGTGGGTTCGCCCATTATCCTAGTGAACTTACATGAGTATGCATCTATACTTAAGTACATGAATGCTAGGTACCTAGAAGTGTTTAACTAGATATGAGTACTATTACCCTTTGATAAGGGTATTGAAACTGGTTAACCTGTGATGTCAGTGGATGATTCTTGTGAGCATCAAGCAAGTTCACTGCTATCATGAGATGGTAGGGTTGCATGTAATAGATAAGGGATCATGGGCGCTCAAGACCGGTAACAAACCAGTGAGAGGACATGGACCCTCAATCTAAATCATACAAGTGGTATCAGTCTCCATCTCAATCTTAGATGTTCTCATTAGGAGATTCTCTTTTTAGTCTCTTGGCACCACACAAGGTTAGGTGTTCTCCACAAGCGGCTATCATTGGTGTAGTCTCTCTTTTCACATTTTGGACTCACTTCGTGCCTTCCCATTTGGGTACACTAGGTACTAGGACTTAGAGAAGCCATTAACATTTAATTTATTTCTTTATAATTCTTATTATTTTTTCCATTTTCTTTTCTCTTTTTATGTTCAGTTTCAACCTTGCATTACTATACCTCTTTCATTTTAATTGTCACTTAACCTTATTTGAACAATGCTTGACACAATTCATACAATTATCAATACAATCCCATGCTTTAAATAAATAAAAATTTTGAATTTAACAAGCATAAGCATTGTTTTTTATTCCTAGTTTTATAGTTCAAGAATGTAATTAGCATTTTAATTCAAATATTTCAGTCAGGTATTTTAGCTATCATTCAATTCCATGCACTTCTATTTTATTCGAAAGGCAACATATTGCACACTTCCATAGATCGCACGAGTGAAAGAAATAAAACACGTTTCATATTAACAAGTAGATATTACCCGTTTACTAAGTGAAACCATCCATGGGTTAATGAATACCACTTACCTGTTCTTATTCTGGGCACACCTCTTGATCTCAAATCAATTAGAGCACACCATTTTCCTATTAGATCAAAATATATATATTTCCTTTACAAAATTCGTATTGTTACAGCTTGTGTGATAAAAAGGTAAACAAAGCTTAACAATATCTCTCAAGCATTTTTACAAACACCTGAGATGCAACCTATTACATGGACTCCAAATAAAAGAGTAAAATACACAAAATATCAAGACTGCAATTATAACCCTTCATCACATTAATACCCACATCATACACCACAGTCATGCAACATAAGTTGGGTTATTATACTCACTTGTATTCTGCATGATTCTTGGCTATTTTAGAATATGCAAAAACCAAACAAGGCTTCCCCTCTCTCTCTCGCGCTTTCTCCTCTCTCTTCTTCTCTATTTCTCGCTTCCTCTTTCTCTTTACTTTCTCTTTTCTCTCTCTGTTCTTCTCCTCTTTACTTTCTCTCTTCTCTCTCCTCTTTACTTTTCTCTGTTCTTTCTCCGTTCTCCTTATGGGCTTGCTTCCCTCTCTTTTTTTTTTTTTTAAACCTCTCACATTACCTATGTAGGTGGAAGGTGAAGAGGGAAGTGGGTTGTGTAGGTGCTACCTCCTCCTTCCTTTACCAAATTTTACCAATATAATTAAGAATATATAATATATCTATGTATATGTTTAATTAAATAATTAGTGGGTCTCCTCATGGGTGTGTGGGCCCACTCTAATTTCTTACGCAAGGCCCACTCAGGGGTGCGAATATGAATACCTCAAAGTTCAGAAAATTGCGTTGATTATTTTTTTTGTCATTGGTTCAATCGAACTTTTATGTATGAGAGGCCAATGGACCGAAATGTGTATCAACCTAACCTGGTTCTGGATCTGGGGTTCAAACTTCAATAATTATTTAAATAATCTAGGGGATTTGGAACATTCTAGTACAACATTAAAATAATAATATAATGAGATGTTGGGTATCTCATAGATAATGTTGGTTTTGCATTAGCTAGAATTGTTATGGGTGTACTACCATTGGTAGGGGATCTCAAACTATACTTAATGAAATGGTTTAGTCGGGCTTGAATGTTTTGGATGGTAGTAAATGTTTTAATAATGTCTCTAATGTGTTGTTTTCCTTGTGATTCTGATTGCACTAGTATTTGGCATGCTAGGTTTACCATATTAGCAATAGGGGTTTACAAATTCTTAGGAAACAAGGCTTGTCTGGTAAGGACAAGGTAGGAAATCTAGAGTTTTGTGAGTTTTGCATCCTAGGAAAGCAACATAGTTGAGTTTTGGCTTCTAATGGTACCTTGGACTATATACATGATGATTTGCAGGGACCAACACCTATAAAGTCTTTTGAAAGTAACTCATGTTTTCTACCCATAGTAGATGACTACTCTAAGAAGGCTTGGATCTACTTAATGAAGACTAAGGATGAGATTTTTAGTAAATATAAAGAATTGTGCGCACTAGTTAAGAATATGAGTGAAAGAAAAGTAAAGACTCTTAGAACTGATAATGGTTGGACTTTGTGAATGAAGTTTTTCATGAGTATTGTAAAAGTTAAAGGGATTCAAAGACTTAAAAGACTGTTGGAGCTATCCAATAACAGAATGACATAGCTAAATGAATTAATAGAACAATTTTGAATAAAACTAGGTGTATGCTCCTTACTTTAGGGGTACCCAATGGATTTTGGTATGATTCTATTACTACAATTGGATACTTAATAAATAGATGTCCTTCTATTACTGTAGATTCTAAAACACATGAATAAATGTGTGGGGGAGGAACCCCAAAATTTGGAAAACTTAGGGTGCTTGGCAGTGAGGCATATTCTCAACAAAGCATAAGAAAGTCAAAACCAAGAAGCAGTAAGTGTATTTTCTTGGGTTATCTTGAAGGTATTAAAAATTATAAGTTGTGGGATTGGATAGCTCTAGGAATAAAGACCCTAGTTAGCAGGGATGTAACTTTTAGGGAAGTAGACCTCCCTTGCTGGACATTTACCAAGTTTGAGCATAATCCTGCAGGCTATGGTATTAAGGTGCTATCATTTACCAAGTTTGAGCATTGTCTCAACTTGTTGCAAATAAGCAATGCTATTTATTGATTTTCTCTCAATTTGTGATTGTAGTGTGTTGCATTTCTTTCTAGATTGGTTTGTGGTGGTTTTGTTGTTGTTTGTACGCATTTTGTAATTTGTGCTTTCATTGCATTTAAAAGGGAGATGTTGCCCAATTTTATGCAGCATTTGTGCATAATTTTTTTCAAATATTATGCCTAGTTTGTGCATGTTTTATTGTTCAAAATAATTTTGTTTTTGTGCACATCTTTTTGTTCAATGTATTTATATATGTTTTATACCTGCTTTGTTGTTAAAGCATTCATGCTTGTACATTTGTTTTTGGCTATCAAAAGTGTATTGGTTTGCATGTTGTTGTAGTCTAGGAATTCTGCTATTTTTTTCATTGGTTGTTTTGCATGTACATGTGCAATGTTGGAAGGAGCTTTGTGCACTATGATTGGAAGTTAGGCATTACAAATTAAGGGGGAGAATTGAGAGAGTTAATATGTGATTTAGCCTCTCTACTGGATTTGCTTAACCGTGGCTTATTCTCTCGTTTAACTCCATCTAAACCGATGCCAAACCCGTATGGGTTGAACTAAAGTTTATATCATTTTTGGTTGGTTCATTTTCAGTTTTAATGAGAATTTGGGGCTTTTTTCTCTTGAAGCCTGCAATAGGGTTTTCTCCCTGTCTCTTGTTCTTCTTCTCTATTTTGTACGATTTCTTGAATGGTCATGTTTGATCGCTTTTTTACTGTTTTCAGGTCTCAGTTGTGAGATCTAGCTTCAGTTGTGTCTATTGTATGAGTATTGTAATGTTCTGACTTCTTTGTTATAGTACATCTATCTAAGCTTTGGAGACATAAACCCTATTTTGATCGAAAAGTGTCATCTAATCTTACGTACGTATTTGTTCACATTACTCATGTTTTACATTCGTTCTTTTACAAGTGACTACGAGGTCCAATGAGAAAACTGAGAACAGGGAGGAGACTTTTCAGACTTGCCTTGGAAATTCAGTTTATGATATATGATAATACAAACCCTAGCCTTGATCCATACAAGGAAGGGAGTTACACCTAATTATATATATACATGAAATACTAATTAAATAAAACTGTAATTACTGGCAATGGCATGCGAGACTCAGTTTTATTTTTTCTTGCTCTCAAGTGCTCAAAGGCTAGATCAGCAAGAGTGGATTTCATGCATTCAATAGCTTTAAGTGCTAGATTGAAAGCTTCCGCACCCAAGAACTGCTTTAGACTCAAGGATTTCTTTTGTATTGTGCTTGAATAAAATTTTGCTTTTCAAAACAGATTTTGGTGGGACCCCTACCCCTTCTTCTGTCAGGCTGTGTTTGGTTACCTAGAGAAGGTTAAGTAACTATAAACTTCAGAAAGCAAAATTACATAAACATATATATATATATGCTTTCAATTGTTTGGCTGTTGAGAGAAATGAAGCTGGAGAACAGAAAGTAGGTTGGAAGCAGAAGGGAAAGGGATGCTTAGGTGGAGATCTATTCATTAAAACCTTTACACATTAGATAGACCATTGTCAATATATATTTTGTCCATCATCATCATTATCATCATTAAATGTTTGAAGATGCAAAGCACGCTTTGACCCAAGTTTAATATCGAGTTGACAGTAGTGTGGGGTCGTACCAGTAACATGACAAACCAAACCAGTATCTAAAACTTGCACTGACCTACCCTTTCTACAGTTCTGCATTTTAATATATATATCTCTCTCTCTCTCCGGCCATTAAGAACAAGAGAGCTCTCTTGGTCTATGATGAGAACCTTAAGTCAGCTCTAGATAGATATATGACTGATGGAAGGATATGAGCTTTAAGAAAGAAAAAAACAAATAGTTTCCATGTGTGGCCAAAATCATTTTTTAAATCAAATACAAAAGGAAGTGGAACCTGAATGACTTGAGAAAGATAAAAAAAGGAGAACTTCCACATTCCACAATCAATAAAGCTCCTCTAATGAACTTCTCCATTAGTTTTAAGCATCAGTATACTATATATATCTTATCATTGGAAGAGATCCACTCAAAACTGCTCGATATTTCACATCAGCCAAAAGCATATTATTATTATTATTATTATTATTATTTTAATTTGTATTTGGCTAATTCGTCTTTTAGTTGCTTGTATTGTTGGAGAGGAATCATTAAAACTAATTAATCATGGGCAAGTCCACAATATATGGTCTCTCGTGCTTTGGAACCCCATATATTGCAATAATAGTACTCTTGGAAATTAAGGACCCATGGAACAAAGGCATTATAAAGGAAAAGGGAATAGAGGCAATCATAAGCTTGTTTAATTTCTCTTCTCTAATACTATTTAGCCCCATTTTTTTTATTTTTAATTCCATACGACCCCACATTATAAGATCAAATACCCTTTCAATTTAATGGCCGTATGGAAAAGTTATTATTCACTTTCAAATGAGCAAAAAAAAGGGCATCCATTACTGAGTTGGTTCATTGGTTGACACTCCGGGTCACAGGCCACAACCCCAAGAGGGTTATTTATCATGAAGAATCCAGACTCACGCCTAAACCCTTCCATCCATCCATCAGACTTCTTTCCATTTTTAATAGTTGATTGATGGGATAACTGATCATAATCATTCTAATCTGTATATCTATTTTTTGAAAGCATTGGATTTATGTAGTAAAAGATAAAGGGATCGAGATTAATTGTAAATATATTTGATGCGATAACTGGTCCAAACATTTATTCTGTATTTCTATTTATGAAAAGATTGAACTTTCGTGAGAAAAGATGAAGGGGAGATCGAAGTAGGAAATTGAAATATTCAAATCCCTTCAAACTTTTCTTTTCTGCTTCCATATAATCCTTTCTGGAAGAAAATCTCACTTGTCACAAGAAGCTAACCTTTGAGATTGCTTATGGGTTTAAGACCTCAAAAACAACTTTAATCATTATAAATGAGATTTTACTGTCTTAATAAGTACTAGTTTTATGGAACCTACATATTCAAGCCGTAGGTTTCATCTAGCTACACACTTAGAGTTGTGTTTGATATGATAAAAAACACATTTTCATTGTTGCAATTACAGCTACTTCATGATCCATATCTTTGTCTTGTTTTTTCTCACCTCTACTAGGAAGATTAAGATACTCTTCCTTACTCGTTTCTTACAATATCAGGTTTCAACACTCGGACTGAAGGACAATCATGAATACGAACAAAACATAGTCAAATTAATTGTCTATCTCCTACTAAAAAGGTGGCTGATTGTAAGTTCCTTCCGCGTAAGAATAATTTGCATGCGCCATCCTTTCACCGAAAAAATGAAGCATTAGAATATCATTACTCTTTAGTCTTGGAAATTCTTCTCCTCTCCCACACACTTTCCGTACCATGGATGCATCCTTTAAGTGATCAATCACGAAAGGAATACGCATGGGACAATTATCAAAAATAGTCATGTAGCTAGAAATGATATATAAAAAAAAAAAAAAAAAATTTAAATAATCTACGAACTTGACTTCCTTAATTATATAATTCCTCCTCTTTACAGTTTTTATTTTAAAATTTTATCCTTTTGCTAAGATTCTCCTGCTTTCTTCATCTTTAGTGGAGGATATTGACCGACTATCAAGTCTAATCAGATATGAGAATCTCACTATTATACTCTTAAAGACCTGGATTCAGAGTGATGAGATGATCATTCTGACTCTAAACACTACGGCTACAAAACTGGAAAAAAATAAAGGCAAACATCCAAAATACAACATTGAAAACAAAAGAGAATAGATGCAAATTAAAAGCCCAAAATACACAAGGATTGATTCATAAGAACCTCTGAAGGCTAAAAAAAAATGTAAGCATGAACAGATTCTTTGAAACCAGCTACAGATGAAATGATTTGTATATTTGAAAATTAAAAAAGAAAATCCCACTTGAGAATGTTAGTTGTTGAGTTGTGATTGGATAGGTGGTGGGAGGCATAAATTAGGTCATATAAACGCAACTTGTTCTCATGCAGTCTAATTAAATCATTTTGCTTTAGTTGTGATGAGTTTTTCTCATTTCACTCTTTGTCGAACCCATGCATTCGATTCATAGGTTGGTCCCAGTGTTATGCTAGCTTGCATTTTATACAGGACAGCTTAATGCTCATCACTTTTATTAGGGCCTCCATTTGTTTATTTATTTGTATTCCTATAGAGACAAATGATATGATCTCCCCCACCCCCTCTTTCTGTGTGCGTGTGTGTGTGCGAGAGCGAGAGAGA
Source organism: Hakea prostrata (assembly GCF_041222555.1). Taxonomy (NCBI): domain Eukaryota; kingdom Viridiplantae; phylum Streptophyta; class Magnoliopsida; order Proteales; family Proteaceae; genus Hakea; species Hakea prostrata. The sequence goes on from NC_142600.1 coordinate 29,647,825, forward strand.
GAGAGAGAGAGAGAGAGAGAGAGAGAGAGAGAGAGAGAGAGAGAGAGAGAGAGAGGGTGGAGGGAGAGAGAATCAAGCAGTATCAACGAAGAAGACTGCATGAAGCATTATAGCCTTGCAGGCTGGCTTGTGCTTTAGTTGAGGGACAAAGGAAACAAATTGAGAGTATGGAGAGCCAGGAAAGCTGTCCACACCACTCTTGACTGCCACTTAGACTTTGGACTTGAAAGGCTTTTTGGAATGGGAATAGCAAAGATAAGACCTATTGCAAGCAAAATGACTTTCTTCACATCAGAAGGAGAATGATTCTAAAACTTTTTATCCAGAATTCAACTTGAGTTCTCTTTATAGCCTTTACATGAATCTCTTCACATGTGTTTCCTTTTGGGCTTTCCTATTATCACAGCTCATCAGGTCTGACTGCTGGACATTGATGCATTATGCACTACTACTCTTTCAAATGCCTCTAAAGTAGTCTATTCTTATCTCTTACAAAAACCATTCTTCTGTCCACAACAAACCAGGTCATAGTGTAAGGCTCATGCATGGCACCTCTGAAGATTAGAAAATTTCACAAGTGGGTCTTATCAACTCTGAAAATGCATCATGAAACCACCTCACTTGGACTGTCAGATAATTATTAATCAATTTGATTAATTGCTTTGCTTGCATATATACAGGAGAATGCCACTTCGCCGAGCACTCAGAGTGGATTACTTGCCGTACTGGAAGTTCCTCATTTAGACTTGGCATTTGTATCCGGTGAGTTGAAGCAGAAGAAATTAGTAATTATAAAACTACGGTAACTCAACTGAAAAGGCATGCTTACCTAGGCAATTAAGGAATCAACAACACTGGCGCAACCTTCTTTTGATCACTTAGTGTTTTGTTTGTCAGCAATGAATAACCCTGAAAAAAAACCCAGATGAGCCCATGCACCAGCCTTTTTTATGTAAATTAAAGGTTTGAGGTTGCCCTGGGCCATAGGTTTATCAATTCCGCTAGCCATTGTTAACCCACCTACTCAAGACTGAGCCTGAAATTGTCTCTTGGGCCAGCTTAAACTTCAATCCATGGGTTTACTTCTATAAAAAGAGGGGGAAAGGAGAAAAAAAAAATTAAAGATATAAAATTATAGCTAATAACGTATAATGGATTCTTACGGGGAAAAAAAGGGAGAAAATGAAATAAAGATTTGATTAAAAGAAATGCTTTAATTCACGAAAGGAACTAAGAGCAATTTTGGCTATTTCAGAATATCAAGAGAGAAGGAGAGATAAGGCTTGACTAGTTTTTAGGGAATGAAGGAAGAAACTTTTGAGAGCGGAGAGAGAGTAAATAGAAGGTGAAGAAATTTTTGAGAGGGGAGAGAGAGTAAATAGAAGATAAGTATATGGGATAAATCTTCTCTTTTTTTCAAAATGGTTGAATTGGATTCTTGTTAAAAGGGGTGAATTATGTACCCCTCCCCCCACCGAAAAAAAAACACACACACATTAATCATGTTTAATAGATCTGATAAAAAAAAATGAAAGAATAAATAAAAAATACATCTAATCACATTAATGAATTCTATTTAAAAATAAATAAATAAATAAAGTTTCTATAAGAGAGGAAGAAGGAGAAAATATCAAAAACTAAATGCAAATATATCCAAGTATGGATTCCTCCGAAGAGAAGGATAAAATGAAGTAAGGAAAATAAGGAAAAACAATAGTGTGGGTTGAATGGTAAAAATCCATGCTTCCCAATGGAGAGGTCTTGGGTATTACATTTCTAGTATTAAAAAAGCACCAGTACTAAAAAAAAAAAAAAAAAAAAGCATTTAGGGAACAAAAATTGACACAACTGTTTAAGGAGATTAAAAATGAAGGGTAATTTTGTCATTTTAAAATATTAGAAAAGAATGAGAGGTAAAAGTTCACTTTTGGGGGTGAATTATAAGTAAAACTTTTGAGAAGGGGTAAGAATAAATAGAGAGCTTTTATAGGGGGAGGTAGAAATTTTGTCTTGAAAAAATAATTAAAATAAATAAATCAACTTGATACAAACTTGGCTTGATCTGTTGAAGAACATATTGATCTACCAATCTTATCTTGAATCCGAATCTGCTACCCTAAGTGTCAAGAGAGGGGCACAGCTCCACAACATTGATGTCAAGGATTTCTTGATGGGAAAACCAACACCTCTCAACTGAGGTCAAAGGGTTGAATTGCCTCATGGCAAGGGGCAAGGCTCTACCTTATATTTAAATTATATGTAAAAAAATACCCACCATGAGTATGTTGTCATGGTGCACATAAGCTGGCCCAAGTAAACCTTAATTCCCCCTCCCTCTCCCCTCCCCCCAACCCCTCCCTCCCCCTAGGAGGACATGGCCCGAGAATTGATCCTTGACAAAGAATTGTTTGGCATGAAATTCAAAGTAAACATGATGATCATTATTCAATTTATTCACAGACAGAAGAGGCAGAGAAGCATTCGGGACATGTAACACATCATTCAAACGAAGTGTAGAAATTGCAGAAGAAATATAAGATTGACCAACATTCTTGATACACATACCTACTCCGATAACCACTAACTCAAGACCAAGATATTGTGAAGCATTGCTGAACGAACTAAGATCTAAAATTAAATGATGAGTAGCACTTGTATCTGCAATCCAATGTGTAGAACGACCAACAGAACCAGATGTAGATGCCAACTGAGCTTGAGGGAAACTAGAAGAAACATCACAACCAGCGGCATATTTGTGAAGGTGAAAACAATGTTTTGCAACATGACTTGGCTTATCACAGATCTCACAGAACACAAAACTAGAATTTTGGCCACAACCAAAAGAACCTCGACTAGTAGAAAAACACCCAAAAGATCGACCACCAGAGTGTCGTCCTCCTTGAGGAAACCGATTGGGACGAAATGAAGGAGTGGAAAACGTTGAAGCAAATGAAACAATGGAAGAAGCCAACTGAGCAGAGACGTTGGAAATTTTTTGAAGAATATTAGACTGTCGAATCTCCTCAGAGATCAAAAGACCTCGAAGATCAGAAAACTTGATTGGAATGTCTCTTGTAGCAATGGAAGTCACGATAACTTGGTAGTCAATTCCCAAACCACCGAGAGCAAACAATACAAGATCTGCATCGGTTATAGGTGCGATGCAAGAGACAGGGCATCAGACAACTGTTTGATCTTGAGTAAATACGTTTGCATAGAATCAGCCCCTCTCTTGATGTTGTGAAGCTGCAATCGAGGTTGCATAAAGCGAGTGTGATGGGGATGCATAAGTAGCAGCAAGAGATTTCCAAACTTCCTTCGAGGTGGTTGAGCCAGCAACCTCTAAATGCACCGATTCTGTTAAGGAGGAGGAAATCCAACTCAAGAGAAGCTTATCACATTTCTTCCAGGCCAAAGACTCAGGATTAGGAATATGAGAAGCCGAATCAAGTTCAAGAAATGGCGATGGATAGGGTGTCGAACCATCTACAAACCCTAACAGATTTGAGTTGAGCAATAATGGCATACTAAGATCACCAAACAATATAGTTGTGCGAATAAAGTTTCACAGAGAGATAATGGTGAACATGAGAAAAAGTGAGAGACGAAGATGAATTAGTAGCAAGAAGAGAAGAAAAATTCGAAGATGCCATATTCAAGGAGATAAAAGAAGATTGAAAAAGCAGTTTTTAAGAGAGAAAAAACAAAGCAATTCGTGAGGAAGCTTCAACAAGAAGCTTCAAGAAAACGTGGAAAGCAAAAGTGGAGTAAAGACAAAAATACTAGATTGGATCTCAACTTGCTCTGACACCATACGTGAAAGGAAATTGATGTAAACGACCATGTGTCTCAACTGAGACTATAGACCACTTTATATAGAAGAAATGAAATTACATCATATATACTAACACTAATCATAGTCCCTAATATTCATAAACCAACTAGAAAGGAGGAAAATAAAAAAGTCAATTCTCATCACAGATTCCCTATTCAAAACATCTACCATTAAATAAATAAATAAAAATATTCAAAACAAACATAAGAAAAATGATCTCCAGCTTAGATTAAATCATTTGCTAAAGAACAAAAACAAGCGTCGCTTGCACAAAGAAGAACCAAACTGGAACTATAGAAAACTAGACTAATTAATTAATTAATTACTTTTAATTTGAATGTTTACCAATTCTATTCCATTGTTTCATTTTGAGGGCGGAGATCAGTGAATATGGCGTTCACAAATGGAGCGCATTGCATTGTAGGGAAGAGACAAAGAGGACAAAGTTGAGTTGCAAACAAAGAAAGGAGGAACGCTCATTGTTGTTGCACAATCCTGTTCGTCCCTTTAGCCGATTGAACCTGCAAGGATGAGCTCGACCGTGGAGGTCGAGTTTTCACCTCCGACGATCTAGTTAGGAATCCAACTAAGGAAGACAAGAAAGTAATGAACAATGATAATACGAATAGTGATAGTTCTATTCAGCGTACCTTTCTCTTGTGCTCCCTTACTTTTTTATAGATTTCCTATGTACGAGTTTGGGTGGAACTCAAACCTTAGTAAGTCGGTGGTAATGCGAATTTTAGTGATTGAGTACCACTTGAATACGAATAGTTGAATTCTATAGGAATGCTATTCTTCTTGGAGTACAGTTCACTATTTCACCGACCTCACTTGGTCCAGTTTGGATTTGCTCGACCTGATGGGTCTAGTTCGGATTTGTCCGACCTGATGGGTCTGCCCGATCCAATGGATCATTCCGACCTGGTTCGGATTAACCTGAACTAGTTTAGACCAATTCATATTTTCCCTTATCATAAGCCCCCAGTCTCTTGAAGTCTGAATAGTAACTTGTTCGGACTTTGGAGATTTGATGCTCGAATTACCGATCACAAAGACTTATAGTTGGGGAATCAAATCCTTATCTGGTTGACGTCATTTGATGCGAAGTTGCGCCCTTTTAGAGATGAAACGACGGTGCACGTTCTTTGATGGGCAACTTTTTGGACACGTGGTTTGTCATGACTGACTTTTCATGATGGCTTTTCGGATTTCGATAATGCACGAATTCTAATCGTCTTCCTTGCTTCATCTTTTCCTCCTTTGGATTGGAATCTTGGGAGTTTATAAGTGAAAGATTCCTGATTAACATACCAGATGAGACTTCCTTTAGAGACTTTAGATTGAAATCATTTGTTGAAGTTCAAAGGTTTCAATCTGGGCCCTTAGATTAGGATCTCCTAAATGGTTTAAGAATCCATTGTTCCTCTTTCACTTTACTTTCCCTTTGGATTTCGTATTTTTACTGTGGAGAAGACAACGGTTGCAGAGGCTTTTTCAGATCTCTTCTTGACCTTCGAAGGAGTTCCAACCCTGCTTATTGTTGCAAGTAAGTTTGTCTTCCTCCTCTGGTGCTTTGTATCAATTTTATTCTCTACTTGGTGCTATATTCTGAGAGTATTTTCCTTTTGTCTTTTCTACTTTTTATTTCTTCCATTTAAGCTTCTGTAACCGTAGCTTTCACTTAGTGATGGGTGTTAAAAAGAAAGCCTCTAGACCTTCTAAGATTCCTTCCGGACATCCACCTAGTGAGACTGCTCGCTCTGGGGGTAGTGAGGCGTCTTCTTCTGGGTACAGTGACACAAAGTGATACCTCTGTTAACCCTTCCTTATCTCCTGGTGTTTGTCCTAACTTGCTTAGTGACGAGGAGTTTAGGACTTTGAGTATTCGTGGTCGGTTTAGTAAAAACAGGCTAAGATGGCTGACTAGTCTTTCTTCTTCCGAACTTGCTTTTGAAAGAAGTCGCCCTAGGACCTTCAAACATATAGATTTCGATCCGAGCAGTTCAGGTCCCAGCTTTTATCCTTCCGAGCTAACTGAGAGTGACTTGGAACTCATCCAAGCTCGGCATGCTATACCAGATGATTTTGTGCTTAGAGTCCTTGCTTCTTATGAGCGGTGTGAAATCCAGCCCAAACCTAGCCAGGACACCCTATCTATTTTGGGTGAAGAAAGGTTAGTTTAATGTTACATCTTGAAGTTGGACCTTGATTTCAATGTTCTATCTCCTTCTTCTCTCTTTTCTTCTTCTTATGTTCTATCTTGATGTTTTGATTATGGAGAAGGTGTTACACTACTATAGCTACCTATTCTCTAATCTCTTTATGTCTCAGAGTGAACCCCCAATCACTTTATTCATTCCTTGAAACCACATGGTGAATCTCCTCAATTCTTCACTGATTTTGGTTGAGTTTTGGACAACATGATCATTCTACTGTAGCTTCTTTTCTAATTAATGTTTAGCATGTTTGATCTTAGCCTTACTACTGTTCCAATGTATTTCATCTCCTTGAATCAATTCCCATTTCTTTCTAGCCATTTTAGCCTTCTATGTTGACCATTGATATAAGCATTCTAGTAAGTTTCTATTTTTGATTCCTCTCATTCTAGGATTAGTATTCTTTTGATTTTCTATTTAGTTATTCTTGCCTCTGATATGTTCTTGATATTCCATTAGAGAGAAGCCTTGTTCTCTCTAATTCTTCCCTTGAATCCATGGTGAGTTTGCTATGAGAACCATGTTGTTTCCAATTTAGAAACTCATGTTCCCAATTTATAAAGTACTGATTTTTGGACCATGGATGATGTCAAATTCATGCTAGATAGTCTTAGTATTTTTGTGTGAAGTTCCCTTTCGAATTTCGGATCAATCGGACTTCAAACGAAGAAGTTATGACCAAAACAGTGCAATCTGTACCTTGCTGTCTCCATTGGTCGACTGATTGGTCGACTGGGCCAGTAGACCAATCCAATCGACCAATGAGATCTGTTTTCCAGATTTAGGCCTTTCTTGCTCTATTTAAGTCCAATCTCGGGATTAGTTCGTCTCCTCTGCCTCCTAAGCCTCTGGAAAGAGATAGAACTCCATTCTAATCAATTTCCTTGCATCCTTGGTTGATCCCTTGCAAGAACTCAAGTAATCTTCTTCCTCTTGCATCAAAGGTATGTCTACACTCTCTTCTTCTTCTCCATCTCTATTTTTCTTTCCTTTATGGGCTGAGACAGTAGAGAAGATGCTGCATTCTCTGTTGCAAACATCTCTCTACTCATCCCTCATGATCTTCCTAAGGATTAATGGCTAATGCAATGATCTTAATCATGATCATTGCAAGCTTTTGAAGGAATCATGATCTAGATCATGATCTTGTCTTTGTTCATCTTTTGATTCAAATTCTGATCTTCTTAGATCTGTTTTATTGATCATATTAGTAGTCAATCGCTGTGTTTTCTTTACAAGAGCTGTAACCTATCAATCTCTAGTTCTTTCTTCTTGATCATACCATGCTTTTTCCAAGAACCATGACTAATACATTTATGGTAAGTTTTGTTTCCTTATTTAGATTCATGTTCTTCAGTCTTAGATCTATTTTTCTTGAAGATCTATCCATGCTTTTCATGATTTCTTTATCACAATCAATGATCCATCATCCTATCGTTCTTGTCCATGATTGTTGCTATGAATTCTTCAAGAACCATGATTGATCTAATTATGGTAACTTTTCTTTCCTAATTTGTAACTTGAAGACTTGATTTGATTAGTGTTTTGAAGTCCTCTATATACTAGGATACTTTCATAGTAGTTTCCCCCTTGTTTGGTACCCTTTGGAACCACCAAATTTGGTTCTATATTCTAAATACTCTGATTTTGTAGGCCACTGTCTCTGTTGGTCGACTGATTGGTCGACTGAGACAGTAGACCAATCCAATCGACCAATGAGGACAGTAACCTCAGATTTGGTCTGTTTTGGATGTTTTGATATCTTTCCTTCTAGGTTTCTTTCCTAATATGATATATATACTTGTTTAGGACCTTCTTGCCAAGTTTGGGAAGATTCTCCTTGATCCTTGGAGATTCTCTTCAAGTTATATAAGGTAAGGATGGTTACTTCTATAATAGCATAGATTGTGTGATTTTAGTTTCTATATTAGAATCTTTTGGATTTGTTACCATAATTACATTCTTTTATGAATATATTACTGCTGCACTTACTTTAATTACAGTAGCTTTATTTACTTGCTTTCTTTAGTTTATGAATGTCTTTATTTGTTAACTGTATATGACATGGATCTTATTATGGTATATTTTCTATATACTGTAAATGTGTATGATATGATTGATTTGTGATTGTGATTGATTAAGTATGGTTCGGGAAGGAGAGGTGTCCTTTTGACACTTCTGCCCTTGGACAACTACGGGAATATTATGGGATGTTTCCGGAGATGCCCTCTGGACACCTTCCTAAACTGTTGGATGACATATTTAGGACTGTCTAGTAGTGTTTGGCTAGGATGTCCCATTATGTCAGACCCTAATCGGAGGGGTATTGAGACCGAACGACCCGTGGTAGCAATGGGGATTTGTGGGCGCTCAAGACCGGTAACCAACCCGTGAGAGGACATGAATCACATTGTGGGGACCATTTATTGGTAGGGTTGCATATGGTTAGACTTGGGCTCACGGGCGTTCAAGACCGGTAACCAACCCGTGAGGGGACGTGAGAGCTTCCCGTTTACCATATGTGGATAACCAATAGGGTTGATGAGTCCGTAGTCAGGGACTATGAGGACTCTAGTGTGAAGGATACCGGAAAGGATCGCCAGGGGCGAGGAATGGACGTATCTGGATCTGACTTGATGTAACTGAGTAGAAGACTTGCATTTGGCTAGGCTTTACCCTGACATGCGCCGGTACTTAGACCAATGGTTATGTGAGAGAGTGGTGACCTATACCCCCAGCCATGGAATGTCCCGAGGGATGCCGGACCCATTACCAACTGATGATGAGTGATTGAGACTTTCCTAAAGAAGTACGGTGCTATGACTTAAAGCATGTCTGCCAATAGAGACCAACATACATAGAGTTAGATTCATACATTCATTGTTTGTCTCATACCATATTGCATTTATGTTTGTTCTGAAATCCTACCATTTATGTTATTATGGATTTAACTGCCTTACTGGGTTTCTTTCGAAACTCACTCCTTTTGTACCATATCTGTTGTTAGACTTCTCTGCAGGTTTGGAATATGATGACGGTCCATATAAGGAAGGGCAAGGTGAAGAAGAGCCGAATAAAGATGTGGATTAGATTTCTCTTGTTTCTTCTAGACTTATCTTTTACTTTACTTGTATTAGCTTAGAGCTTTACTTAGATTTCGATCTACCTTCCGCATATGTTGTGGAGTATATTTCCGCTATACTCTACAGTTGTCTTTTGATTTGGTATCATGTTTTCGCACTCTGAGATTCTTAGTGATTCTTTTGAGATCTTTTCTTGAATTTTATTATTAACTTATTAGAATACAATGATTTGTTCTTGCTTTTGATTTGTTATTGTGCTAAATGGATATGATCGTTCCTAAACTTGATCTTTTGGGCTGTGGATCACACTCTCGGGTATGCCAGTTAGGGTACCGGCTAGGAGGATGTGACAAGCGGGCTCACCGACCTCTTTCTGGTGAGTTCACTGTGTATGAGGATGCCTTTGTTAGTGACTTTAGGCTTCCCGTGCACCCAGTCTTTGTTGACACTCTTAACCAGTTTGGGATGTGCCCAGGGATGTTAGCGCCAAATAGTTGGCGTAACTTAATCTGTTTTTGGGGCTTCTGTAAACAAAAAGAGGTCGGTGTGACTCCAACCTTAAATTTGTTCCTTCAATTTTTCATGTATAAGAAACATGAGCAAAGTCGTTGGTTCTATCTTTCCAAACGAACTGCTTTGCAGTCTGGATGGGAGGGAAACTTTGTTGGAAAAGGAACTCTTCCCTCAAATACAAAGGGTTGGAGGTCTAGATATTTCTTTGTTCACCCTCCTTCTCCTTTTGATTTTCTGATCTCTTGGCCAAAAAATCCTAGGGAAGGTTCAAATATTCCTCCTCCCCTTTCATCATCTGAGCAGGAAGCAAGGGATCATATTCGGATGATTCCTACTGAAGATCGGAACTTGCTTGCTTTAAATGGATTTTGTCCGGAATATCCCACTATTCTTCATCATTGGGGTTTTTTGACCGGTAAGATGTATGCTTTTGGTTTTTGCTTTGATTCATCCTTATTTTGCCAAGTTAACTTATTCGGGAGATGGTGCAGTGTTGCTCGGTGAGGACGATCTGGCTGATGTTGCTGAGGCTATGCTTGAGGTGGAGGCAAAGCATCCGACCAAGCCCGACAAAGTACAGGCTAATCGGGCTTCTCCATCTAAGGATAAGAGGATTACTGCCAAAGATAAATCTTCCCGTGTTCGGAAAGATAACCCTACTGACTTTCCTCCCCGACCATCAAAGAAAGTAGCCAGTAAGAAAGGCTCGGATTGTGATCCTCATCCTTCCTTAAGTGAGGATGTTTCTGGTCAAGAGTTTCCAGCTGAGTTTAGGGCTTCAGGCTCCTCGGGCTACACCAATATTCTTCGACCAGACTGGTCATTGGATGGGAACTCTCGGTATTCAGGGGGGAGTCTCCCTCAATGTCTAGAGTTGCCAATGAGTGGCTGGGTGGAGCTATCCTTCCTTCCGACTTTGAATATCTTCAAAGTTTTGGTCGTCTGCAAGCGCACAGTATTACTGTGAGGTATAGATATTTCTTCCTTGTACTAAAACTTACTTTTCTATATTTCGTTTGTAAACTCTTTGCCTTTTTGTGTGCAGAATGGCTTGTGCTTTGGTCCAATCCCTGGGTCAAAGCATTGACTCTGCTCAGCAAGACTTTTTTGCTCTTCGGGAAGCCAATCAGCGCAACAAGAAGTTGGAAGAGGAGCTGGCAGCCCTGAAGTCCAACAACAATTCCTTGATTGCTCAGGAGGCCGAGCTTCTCAGTGAGGTGTCTGCACTGAAGGGTAGGAACGAAGCTGTGGAGCTTGAGAAAACCTCTCTTCAAACATCCTTGGAGGAAACACAAGGCTCCTTGGTCGGTAAGGAAGCTGAGATTTCCAGTCTCCGAGTTAAGTTAGAAAGCTCAGACCACCAAGTTGCTAAATTGATGAAGGTCATTGAGGAGAAACTCCTTGTGTTTTTGAGGATATCCCCCACAAGCTCCTTGCTAAGGTGATCAAGAGGTGGGTCAAAACAGCTGGTTGTAGGAAATTTATGACCAAGGTGGCTGCGCCCGGATATATTTATGCTCGGCGTCATACCTACCAAGGCCTTATTGCAGCTTTCAAGGATTTGGATTTAGAGAGATTCCAGAACCTGATTGATCCTGGAATCTATGATGATCTTAAGATTCCCCGACCTTCCTGGTGTGCTGACCGACCAAGGTTTCCCAAGCCTCAAGAAGTTGACGTAGTTGATTTTTTGGATAACTGGGATCCCTTGCCTGAGGCTGGCAGTTCGGACACCTCTTCCTCGAAAAGCAAATCAACTTAGAAGATAAAAGAGAAGCTTTAGAGCTTTGTTCTATCTCTGCCTGTTCGGAATGAAACAATTTATTTGAGATTTCTCAGTTTGATCACTGCTTTTGTCTTTTCGAACATAACAGCTTAATTGTTTGTATATTTGATAAAGAGTTGAATCTCTCTTGTGCCTAAGTGACTTAGGGCTTTTCATGCCTAAGTTACTTAGGGCTTTTTCTTCCCGACCTTAGTAGGTCGGTGGCCTAAGTGACTTAGGTCTTTTTGTGCCTAAGTTACTTAGGGCTTTTTGTGCCTCAGTTACTTAGGACTTTTTGTGCTTAAGTTACTTAGGGCTTTTTCTTCCCGACCTTAGTAGGTCGGTGGTCTAAGTGACTTAGGTCTTTTTGTGCCTAAATTACTTAGGACTTTTTGTGCCTAAGTTACTTGGGGCTTTTTCTTCCCGACTTAGTAGGTCGGTGGCCTAAGTGACTTAGGTCTTTTTGTGCCTAAGTTACTTAGGGCTTTTTGTGCCTGAGTTACTTAAGACTTTTTCTTCCTGACCTTAGTAGGTCGGTGGCCTAAGTGACTTAGGTCTTTTTGTGCCTAAGTTACTTAGGGCTTTTTGTGCCTAAGTTACTTAGGGCTTTTTCTTCCCGACCTTAGTAGGTCGGTGGCCTAAGTGACTTAGGTCTTTTTGTGCCTAAGTTACTTAGGGCTTTTTGTTCCCGACCTTATTAGGTCGGTGGCCTAAGTGACTTAGGTCTTTTTGATGCCTAAGTTGCTTTAGGGCTTTTTGTTTCCAACCTTAGTAGGTCGGTTGATGATCTTTGCTAGGTATTCGAGCTTAAGCTGTGATGATATGTTGAAACTTCAAGAACTTTATTCAATGGAAAAGATTCATAATGTCTGAATCAAAGACAATTGCACGAATATCTAAACAATTTAAAGAAGGCTGTAAAAAATTCCAAAATTTGTTGAGGATTTAATACTATTGATAGTATTTCCTCAAGTTGTTTGAATTCCAAGTCCGAGGTATTAGTTGGCCGGTCTCTGGATCTCGCAGCTTGTATGCTCTCGGGGCAACTTGTTGTACTACAATGTAAGGTCCTTCCCAGTTTGGAGCAAGCTTTCCTTGATTTGTAGGATCAGAAGCAGATGATTTGCGGAGGACTAGATCTCCAGGGAGATACTGTCGTGGTTTTACCCTTGCATTGTAATATGTTGCAATGCGTCTTTGGTACTCCTCCAGGCGATATTGTGCTTTATCTCTGATTTCCTCAATGAAGTCTATATTCGCCTTCATTCATTCAATGTTTGCTTCTTCATTGAATTCCTCTTCTCTGATAGACCCCACCTTCACCTCTACGGGAATCTGAGCTTCGACTCCATAAGCCAGTCGGAATGGAGATTCGCCGGTGGTCGTCCTGGCGATAGTTCAGTAAGACCACAGAACTTTAGGTAACTCCTCTACACATCTGCCTTTAGACTGGTCCAATCTTTTCTTTAATCCTTCTAGCATTGATCTATTAGTAACTTCCACTTGGCCATTGCTCTGTGGATATGCTACAGAAGACCAACGGTGCTCTATACCTTGCTCTTTACAGAATCGTTCAAATTCAGCATTTTCGAACTGTTTACCGTGGTCGGTGACAATGATTTTTGGGATACCATACCGATACATGATATTATGTGTGACGAATTTTTTCATCTGGTCAGTATTGATGGATGCCAGTGCTTCAGCCTCCACCCATTTAGTAAAGTAATCGATTGCCACCACTAGGTATTCTTTGCTCCTTGTGGCCTTTGGTAGTTTTCCTACCAAGTCTATTCCCCATCTAGCGAAGGGAATTGGAGAGAGGGTTGATGTTAGAGGCATTGCGGGGGCATGAGGTATGTTGGCGTGGGCTTGGCACTTGTCACATTTGCGGACATGAGCTTTCGAATCTTCTTATAACGTGGGCCAATAATATCCTTGCCTTATTACCTTATCTTCTAAGGCTCTGGCTCCTATATGACCTCCACAGTTTCCTTCATGAATTTCTTTTAGGATGACAGCTGCCTCTGGAGCCCCTACACATCATAACATTGGTCGGGTTAGAGACTTTTTGTATAACTTGTCGTTTCTGACTATGTATCTGACATCTCTTTGCTACATAGTTCTAGCTTCTTTTGGATCTTCTGGTAGTAAATCACTTTCCAGATAATGGATTATAGGAGTCATTCAACTGTGCTCGGTCTGTATGTGCATCTGGTCAGCCAGACTGATGCTTGGAAACTGTAGCTCTTCCATATATACGACCGGGTCTGCCTGCATCTCATCCGTAGCCAACCTAGATAGGGCATCTGCCGCTCATTTTCTGCTCTAGGGACTTGTTGGATTTTGATGTCTTTGAAGAATTGTCTGTATTGGTTGACCATGGTCAGATATTTAGTCATCCTCTTTTCTTTTGCTTCATATAGCCCGTTCACTTGATTCACAATTAGTTGTGAGTCGCTTCTAACTTCGATGTTCTGAATATCAAGGGCTTTTGCTATACGAAGACCTGCTATTAATGCTTCATATTCTGCTTCATTGTTTGAGGCCTTGAATTGGAAGCGTAATGCATACCGTATTTGAAATCCTCCTGGGCTTACTAGGAGCAATCCCGCTCCACTCCCCTGTGCGTTACTTTCGGAAATGGCCTCTTCTTCTTGCTCATGCTTTGGTTCAGAAGTTTCAAGGATGAAATCAGGTAGGACCTGTGCTTTAATAGCTGGTCTTGGTCGAAACTCAATTTGTTGCTCGCTCAGCTCAACTGCCCATGATACCAATCTTCCGGCCAAGTCTGGTCGATGCAGTATTTTCTTTAAGGGAAAGTTTGTTGATACTGCAATAGGATATGACTGAAAGTATGGCCTCAGTTTTCTGGCTGCTATGACCAGGGCCAAAGCTTGCTTGTCCACCTCTGGATATCTTGTTTCAGCATCAAGAAGTACATGGCTCACGTAATAAACGGGATTTTGTTGTTTTCTTCATCTTGCACTAGCACTGCGCTAACAGCCAGTGGCGAAGTTGCCAGGTAGATGATCAGTTCCTTTCTTGTGGTCGGTCGTACGAGCAGAGGTGGAGTAGTTAGCTTTTCTTTCAGATGCTCGAAAGCTTGCTGACACTCCTCACTCCACTCTGGTACTCCTTTTTTTGGAAATGCTTTTCAGAGCTTGAAAGAAAGGAGAACATCTCTCTCCTGATCGGGCTATGAACCTGTTTAAGGCTGCCACCCGACCAGTGAGACTTTGTATCTCTTTGATGCTTTGTGGTGGTTTCATCTCTTGTATGGCTTTTATCTTCTCCGAATTAGCTTCTATTCCTCTTTGGGATACCATGAACCCCAGAAATTTTCCTGAAGATACTCCAAAAGCTCATTTTTCTGGGTTGAGCTTCATTTTGTATGTTCGGAGTACCTCAAAGACTTCTGCTAGGTCTTTGAGGTGGTCGGATTGAGATGTGCTTTTTATCAGCATGTCATCGACGAATACCTCCATATTTCTACCTATCTGTTGCTCAAAAATTTTGTTAACCGCTCTCTGGTAGGTTGCCCCAGCATTTTTTAGACCAAAGGGCATTACTTTGTAGTAGTAACTATCCCTGTCTGTCATGAATGCAGTGTGTTTCTGGTCATCTGGATTCATCAAGATTTGGTTATATCCTAAATAGGCATCCATGAAACTGAGCATCTCATGACAGGCCGTTGCGTCGATAAGCAGGTCTATCCTTGGTAAAGGATAACAATCCTTTGGACAGGCTTTGTTGAGGTCGGTATAGTTTGTGCACATTCTCCATTTTCCGGTTGCCTTCTTTACCATTACCACATTGGCCAACCAAGTTGGGTGGTCGATGGGTTTAATGAATCCGGACTGCTTCAGCTTCTGAGCCTCTGTTCGGATGGCCTCATGCTTTTCCAAAGAAAAATTTCTTCTTTTTTGTATTACTGGAATCGCCTGAGGGTCAATATTTAACTTGTGCTCGGCTAATTTTCTGTCTATTCCGGGCATATCTTCTGCCGACCATGCAAAGACGTCAGCATTTTCTTGTAGAAATCTGGTTAGACTATTTTTGAACTGTTCTTCTTGTTCTGCTCCAATCATAGTTCCCTGATCTTCTTTTGAATTTAGCCTAATCTTTTCCAACTTTTCTACCGGTTCGGCCCTTTGCATGCTTTCTTCATCGCGATCATCTCTGACTTCCACTGCCATGGTAGAGCTTGTTTTTACTCTTTTTCTCATGTAGTTGGCATAGCTCTGGCGGCTCCCTTTTTGATCTGCGAAACATTCTCCTATTCCCTTTTTTGTAGGAAATTTCATCTTCATGTGTAAAGATGAAACTACCGCCTCCAGGGTGCAAAAGGTTGGTCATCCTAAGATCATATTATAAGCAGACAAATCTTGGACGACCATAAAATTTGCCTGAATAACCCTATCCCTAGGGTACTTGCCGATTCGGAGATCTAACCTGATGGTGCCCTCTGCTCGGGTTGAGGTTCCTGTGAAGCCGTATAAGTGTGTTCCACAGGGTACCAGTGTAAAACCCAGCCCTAACCTTGACCCGGAAACCTTGTTATTTGTAGGTCCGATGACCCGAAGTAAAGTAAGAAGTCAGCTTTGGGCCATCCCAGTGGAGGACTTGGTGTCTGGCTTTGAATCCATGAAAGTTGATGATGAGGTTCTATTTTTGGAAACCGAATCCCGATGAAGATCTGATTAGTTGATGGACTTGGAGTGCTCTCTATCTTGGTTTGAAGGCATTTCTACCTATTAGGTAAGTCACTTGACTTGTGTGCAAAACCCCTTTAGGATTGGATTTGATCGGACCTTCAATTCCCTGTTTTGGTCTTGTTGCAGCATTGGTCGACCGATTGGTCGACCGGGGCCACCGACCAATCCACTCGACCAATGAGTGCTGTCTTTGGCAATTAGGTTGTTCTTGCTCTATTTAAGTCCAATCTCGAGTCCACTTCGTATTTGCTGCCTCCAAACCTCTCGAACGAACCAAAGACCTCTCGCAAGTCATCTCTCTTGCATCCTTGGTGTTTTCTTGACGGATCTTCGTCGAAACTCTTCTTTTTGCATCAAAAGGTATGTCTACTCTCTCTTCTTCTCCTCCATCTTGTTTTTCTTTCCTTTTTGAGTTGAGACAGTAGAAGAGATGCTGCATTCTCTGCTGCAAACATCTCCGAACATGTTCTCATGATCATCCTAAGGATTTGAGGCTAGAACAATGATCTTAACCATGATCATTGCAAGCTTTTGAAGGAATCATGATCAAACCATGATCTAATCTTTGTTAAACTTCTAATCTGAATTCTGATCTCTTTGGATCTTCTATGTTGATCATGTTAGTAGTTAACCACTGTGTTTTCCTTCCATGATCCATAATCTATAGATCTCTAGTGTTCTCTTCTACCTTACTATGTGTTCTTCATGATGCATGGTAGTTACATATATGGTAGGTTTTATTTCCTTATTTAGATTTATGCTTCTAAGCCTTGTTCCTTGAAGATCTAAGTATGTTTTCATGATACCTTTACCTGAAGCAATGATCCATCCTCCTATTGTTCTTGTCTTTGTTTTCTATTTCAAATTCATCAAGATCCATGGTTGATTTAATTATGGTAACTTTTTGTTTCCTAATTTGGATCTTGATATCTTGATTTGATTGGTGTTTTGAGGTCCCCTATATGTTAGAATACTACTGATGTAGTCTACCCCTTGATTAGTACCCTTTTGAACCACCAAATTCGGATTTCATATCTTAAAACTCGATTTTATAGGCTATCGTCTCGCATTGGTCGATTGATTGGTCGACTGGACCCGCCGACCAATCCACTCGACCAATGAGTACAGCAACTCCAGAATGGTCTATGTTGGATGTTTTGGTATCTTTTCGTTAGGGATCTTTCCTAATATGTTGTATATACTTGTTTAGGACCCTCTCAAGTTTGCCGAGATCTTACTTGACTCTAGGATTCCTTGCGAGTTATAAAAGGTAAGGATGGTTATTTCTTAATTACATAGATAGCATGAATCTAGTTTCTATATTTGAATATCATAGATATGATTCCTAAATTAGATTCTTACAATGATATACTACTGTTGCATAACTTTGATTACAGTAGCATTACTTATTCATATTAAATTGATTCATGTATGATTTACTTACCAATGTTATAAAAGTGATTGTAATTATTGATTTCTTTCCAATATGAAGTTACCATATATGTGATGATATGAATTGATGCATGTGTATGCAAGTATGGTTTGGAAAGGAGAGGTGTCCTGACACGTTTGGACACTACGGGAATATTATGGGATGCGGAGATGCCCTCGGACACCTCCTAAACCGTGGATGACATATCTAGGATTGTCTAGTAGTGTTTGGCTAGGATGTCGTTATGGACCCTAATCGGAGGGGTATTGAGACCGAACGACCCGTGGTAGCAATGGGGATCATGGGCGCCAAGACCGGTAACCAACCCGTGAGAGGACAGGAATCACATGTGGGGGCAATTGGTAGGGTGCAATGGTTAGACTTGGGCCACGGGCGCTAAGACCGGTAACCAACCCGTGAGAGGACGTGAGAGCCCGTACCAATGTGGATGATCAATAGGGTTGATGAGTCCGTAGTCGGGGACTATGAGGACTCAGTGTGAAGGATACCGGAAAGGATCGCAGGGACGAGGAATGGAAGTATCTGGAGACTTGATGTAACTAAGTAGAAGACTTGCATTGGCTAGGTTACCCGAAGCGCATTAACCAAATGGTTGTGAGAGAGTGTGTTGACTTAACCCCCGCATGGTTTGTCCCGAGGGATGAAGGACCCAACCAACGGGCCAAGACCGGTGAAATGATCGTGAGAGAATCCAAGATATCTTAAATGGTTGAGGATGTGAGTGGACCCCTAAAGAAGTACGGTGCATGACTAAAGCATGGCAATAGAGACCAGATACATAGAGTTAGATCATTCATCATTGCTGTCTCATACATATTGCAATGTTGTGGAATCCGCATTTATGTATATGGATTTTAACGCTACCGAGTTCTTTGAAACATTCCTTATTGTACAATGTTGTAGACATCCAGACCGAGTACTATGACGGTCCCTATGAAGAAGCGCAAGGCGAAGAGGCATATCTCCAGGAAGGTGATTGGGTTACCACAATACCAAGACCCGCGAGTGGTTAGCCCGACGATGTAGTCCGACCATTGAGGGAAGCGCTGTGCCAATGAGATTTACACTTACAAGGATGTTGTCTATAAGGTGGAGAACAATTTAGTTACCCAATGTACTAGCTACTGGGATTAGATTTTATTTAGTTTATTCTTAGAGCTACTTTCCGCGGTTGTAAAGTGGGATTTGCACTACACGGAACTCGATTATATCTATTATTGATATTATGATATTTCTTATTGGACTATGATATCGACTTTTATTATGATTGTCATGATTATGTTATTGTTTATGTGGGAGGTTGATCACTCGATACCTGAGGCGGGGGGGGGGGGGCGGGGCATTCCCCACATACCGTGCCTTTCTTTTGGCTTGTCTGCTTGACTCCTCAAGTTGGGCCACCGAACACAGTAAATATTGGTGGTCGTTTTTGATCATCTCCTCCTTCCCGTGGTCGAGACTTGTTTAGGCGTCCTTCTCTGCCTAGAGATCTGTACCTTTTCCTACCCCCTTCTAGTTGCTTTTGATCAATTCGAGCAGGTCGGAGGTATTTTGTGAGCTGCCCTTGAGAGATGATCCTGTCAATTTCTTCCTTTAGTTGTCGGCAGTCATCCGTCCAGTGTCCGTGATCTTTATGAAACTCGCAAAATTTGTTTTTATCACGATTTCCTGGACGAGAGTGTAGTTTATTTGGCCATTGGAGAATTCCTCGATCTTTAGTTTGCATCAAAATTTATGATCTCTTTATAGCTGGTGACCCTTCCCGTTCAGGCCGACCATCCCTGGTCGGATCTATGGTCGGTCTTATGATTGGCTGGTATTTTTCTTTGTGTGTTCTTGCCTCCATGGTTGGATGCTCCTTCTTTCGAGATTCAATTGTTTCTGATATCTCTGCTTGTTTGTGGCATCGTTCTCGGAGATCATCATACGTTTCAGGCATATCATTCAAGAGTCTCTCAAGTAGGCCTTCATGGCTAAGTCATTGGTACAAGGCGTGGAAGGCTATTTTTTCATCCAGATTTTCATTCTACATGGTCAGATTATTGAATCTCGAAAGGAAATCTCTAATGGACTCCGTTCGCCCTTGTTTTACAGCGAACAAGGTATCTTCTCTCTTTTTGGTTTCTACTCCGCTTTGGAAACGCAATAAGAAAGTCCAACCTAGATGGTCGAAACTCTTTATTGTTCCGCGAGGCAAAGCTTGGTACCAATCTAACGCTGCTCCTGTCAATGATGCTGGAAAACTGCGGCACATAGCTGCTTCATTGTGTCTAGAAGTAGACATGACAGATTTATAATGGGTGATGTGATGCTTAGGACACTTCGATCCGTCGTATGCCTTGAAGGTCGGGCATTTGAAACCTATTGGCATCTTTGCTTCCGAGACGCTTTTGATGAAGGGATCCTCTTTTAAGACGGCGTATAGCTCGTTTTTTCCAAGCTTTAATGCTTTTTTGACTGTTTCGTCAAGGTCGGTGATGCGCTTATTCATCTCTTCATCTCGCTTCTTTGAACCATTATGGTTCTTTTTGTCCTTTGAAGCTTTTGCTGGATCTGTGCTGCTTCCTCGATCTTCGTCTTCGTCGACTGGAGGATTCTTTTATGGAATAACTTCTTTCAAAGTTTGAGATTTTGCCAGCTCTTTTTGAGATTGTTGAGGTATCTGGTCGATCACAGGTGGTTGGTCACGCTTGCTCCCCTCGGGACTTTTTTGTTTTTTTTGAGAATCTGCCTCGGGAGCAATTACGTGTTGCATGGCCATCCTGATCAACTCGCTTAGGGATGAGATTGCTTTTCTCATCTCAAATTGTTCTTTCTGAACTTCGACAATTTGATGCATTGTCGTGTATTGATTTGCTTGAGTGTCTGGAAGAATTGGAGAATTTTGCTGAATCTGGAGTTCGGGAATTTTTTCCATTCCGCCCTAGTCAACCTCCTTTTCTCCGCTAGACACCTCTTCAATTACCAGACCTGATCTCATCTTCATAATAGCTTTTTTATCAGAGTTCCCACAGACGGCGCCAATTGTTGCTGCACAATCCTGTTCGTCCCTTCAGCCGGTTGAACCTGCAAGGATGAGCTCGACCGTGGAGGTCGAGTTTTCACCTCCGACGATCTAGTTAGGAATCCGACTAAGGAAGACAAGAAAGTAATGAACAATAATAATACGAATAGTGATAGTTCTATTCAGTGTACCTTTCTCTTGTGCTCCCTTACATTTTTATAGATTTCCTATGTACGAGTTTGGGTGGAACTCAAACCTTAATAAGTCGGTGGTAATGCGAATTTTAGTGATTGAGTACCACTTGAATACGAATAGTTGAATTCTATAGGAATGCTATTCTTCTTGGAGTACAGTTCACTATTTCACCAACCTCACTTGGTCCAGTTTGGATTTGCTCGACCTGATGGGTCTAGTTCGGATTTGTCCGACCTGATGGGTCTGCCCGATCAAATGGATCATTCCGACCTGGTTTAGACCAATTCATATTTTCCATTATCACTCATATTTCACTCTCTTTCTTCTTTTTAGGATTTCAATGTGGAGAGAGAGAAGAGGGTTGGGGTCAAAGATATTCGACCTTTCTCTTTGCTTTTTCGGTCGTCGTCATCGGAGGAGGAGGGGTTGAAGAGAGAGGGACGATGGGAAGGACATGAAAGGGGAGGGCATTTTAATAAATTTTCAACTAAGGGGTATTTAGGTCCATTGACCATTTAAATTTGAAAAAGATAATGGTCAAAGCTTGGACAGTTAACAGTGGGTAACTTGGAATTTTGAAAAAATGAACTATGGGTAGTCTAGATTTTCCTTTTTCACTTGAGTGGGTAGTCAAAAATTTAGGCCCAAGTTAAGTAAGTGCCAAGAAAAAAGCTCAAAAAAAAAAAATCATTGATATGTTGGGCCGTCCTCTCCTTTCCTCCAAGGGAGTGAAACTAATCATTTGTGGACTGCGGACCCAATTTTATGTACTGCCATGAAAGTAACGGTTAGGACTTTTAAATTCCTGATCTTCCAACCTTCGCACCCTTCGTTGATGGCTTCACCACAGAATGAACTATAACAATGGACTTTAAGTTTTTCTTCCTAGAACCTAGATGACCTTTAATCAGGTTTGCAGACAAAAAAGTCTAGCAATTTGAAACTCTTGCCATTTATTTGAATTGTGAATTCGTTAATAGGTCATTTCCCCTCTGTGCCCATTAACCTTTTATTCTAATTTACTACACAAAGTCAGCAATCAGTGAGCAAAATAGAAGAGAAGGGTTTGAATATTAGGGAAATATCTTTTTATTCTTGCTCTCAAAGTTCTCCAAACCTTGTTTATTGTTGGACAAGTTGGATATTTTTGGGGGTTACATGGTGTGAATTCCCCGGATTTCTAACCCTTTAACCCATGATTTTAGGACCGTGAACTCGAACCTCGAGTTGGCAACAACTTTGGACCATTCGAATCGAGCCCGAAGGTTTGAACATGGACCCAATGCTAGTGGATGACCCTAGTGATGACTCGACACCTCTTCTAAAATTTAAGAGGAGAGAGTAGGTCAATCACGAAGGTGTTAAAAGATGATTTTGGCACGTCCGAAAACCGACGATGGAAAATTCAATCGATGAGGTAAACATACCCAAATGTAGATATTTGAAAGACCTTTCTTTCAAGCTGAGATTCACCGGATTTGGACCTTGGCTGACCCTTCAACCAAGGGCCGGTCAATCGGATCATTTGCCCAGTCTGGATTGACCTCCCACCTACAGTTTCTAGGGAATTTTCAGGCTATATTCATCTCTACTCGGATTATAATGCTAGTGTGAGGCTTAGGCTTGGAGAGGAAGATAAACCAAGAAGAATCTTGGATTCCATCCACAACAAAGGACATTGAGACCCAAATCATAGCGGAATCGTTGGGAAATGTGAGGTTTCTTCAATCTTTCTTCTCTAAACCTAAGTTTGTGATTTTCCTTTACAATAAATGTTAGATTTCAGTAGTTGGGGTTTGTTATATGCAATGAATGCTTGCAAATAGATTTATTTATGCTTTCCTCTAGTTTGTGAGTGGTTTGTGTGAATAGTTGCAAATGATTTCACGTTTTGGCTCTTAGAGACGCCCATGGGTAAGGGTGTCAATTGTGTACCGAAACCGTTTAACAGTACCGAACTACAACTTCTAAAACCACATTGTACCACACAGTTCAAAATTCGATACAATACGTATCAAAACTGAATTTCTTCAGTACAGTTTCGGTTTTAGGTACTCTGTACTCATACCATCGGTATATACCGAAACCGTACCGAATTGGTATACCGTATCAACTTAAGGGATATATTTGTAATTTTATAATTCAAAAACTTTACTTCTACCCTATCCTTAATTAGATTTACTTAATTTTTTCTTCACTCATCTATTTAGATTTACTTGTTTTGTCTCTATTAATTATATTTACTTGCTTTGTCTTTATTGATATCATATTCTATTGATTATTTGATTGCAATTTCATTAGGATCTTAATGAACTAATAACAAAAGTGGCATGGATTCGTTCGTATCAAAATTGTACCGCACTATATACTGTGTTTAAACCGTTTTCCCGCACCGATTTAATACAGAAACCGTACCATACCATGTAAATTCAGTACAGTAGGGTTCTAGTTTTCGGTATTCAAAGTTGGTACCATACCGAATTACCGAAAGCGTACCGATTGAAACCCTTCCCCGTCGGCACTCGCAAGAGCCAAATTTGGGGCTTTTTTATTGAGACCGAATTGGGAGAAATTCTTTATACTTTTAGGATTTTGTTACTGTTAGTTATAAAGTTCCAAAGTTTCTTTTCGATTTGACTTCAAATCGGAGGCAAAATAATGATTTTTGCTGAAACTAGGTTAAAAGCGGCGGGTTGGAGGCCATTTAACAAATTGGGTTTGGGAAGCATGTTTATGGACCTCTTTTGATTCCTAAATTAATATCTACTATTCTCTTATATGATTAGGAGTATTTCGAGTACAGACATCGACTCGTGAGTGTGAAATTGGGACTTTGGAGAACGAAAATCAAATCGAAAGGTGAGGAATAAACTATTTATGTCTTGTATGTTTAATCTTGTTATTTCAATTTCATTGATGAGATCTTGTCTTAATTCCTCTAATTATTATTATGTGATTGGGTGTGACTTTGCATGAACGAAGGTAAGAATTTATTATTGATTATTGTTTTTCTTTTCGAATCTTATTTTGATAATATGAGAATGATATGAGAATGATATGAGAATGAATGAGAATGAATGATATTGGTTGACATGGATTTCCTCATTCTATTTTACCAACTGGGGTTGTGGGTTCGCCCATTACCCTAGTGACCTTATATGAATGTGCATCTAGACCTAAGTACATGAATGCTAGGTGTCTAGAAGTGTTGGATTAGATAACCCCACGAGTGCTACTACCCTTCTGGTAGGGGTATTGAAATCAGTTAACCCGTGATGTCATTGGCTGGGTCCTGTGTGTCAAGTAGGCCCACTGTTTTTATAGATTAGTAAGGTTGCATATAATAGATAAGGGCTGCTAGGAGCTCAAGACCTGTAACCAACCCGTGAGAGGACATGGAGAGCATCATGTCCATTATATATGGATGCCCATTGGGTTAAGGCATGGGATCCAAAAGATGCCTCCCTTTGAGGATACCATTTATAGGTGGGAATGTATCGAATCAAAAGGGCACTAGGCATGAGGGGAGATATCTAGACCATATATAGCATGAGACTATATGACCTTGCATTGAGCCTAGAATTATCCTTGACATGCGCCAAATCTCATACTAAACGATGATGTGAGAGAGTGGTGACTTATACCCCAACCATAGCTTGATGGACTTTACCCAAAAACCGCGAAGAACCCAATAAACGTCTCTTGTTGAGGGAGAACGATTGAGACTACCCAAAGGAGATTGGTGTTTTACTTAATATGTGTCTACCATAGAGACTTCATGATAGAGTTAGTAGTATAACATCATAATCATGCACTTATTATATCAATGTCATTACTTACATTGTCACCTTGTGAACATGATATGGAAATTGTGATTGAATGCATGACATAAATATTTAATTGACCTCACTGAGTTCTGTGGAACCCATTCATTTATGTGTGTATGTTTCTTTAGACTTTTCTACAAGCTATTAGGACCCCACTTCCATGGAAGATCCATTTCTGGTAGATTACCATGAGGGCATGATTGGAGAAGATGTGGACGCACATGATGCTTCACACTCGTGTCAGGATTGTTCTTATGGAGTCGCCTTCCATTAGAGATTTCCTTAGAGTTATTCTGCTGCAAATAAACAAACTACTTTTCTCTTCAAACTCTGATGTCTATTTGATCAACATTAGTTAATTTTTGACTTTAGTTGTAGGATGATTGTATGTTTAATGTTTCAGATTTTGATTTGACATTTAAACTTGATTTACTCTCATCCTTGGATTATGCTATATCATATATTTGTATGGAATTGTCACTGAACCTAGGTCCTCTAGTGTATCACCCCCACAAGTATTTAGGTATGACCGGATCAGTCTGAGTGAGGTGTGACACATGGAGACTGTGAAATCCCTTGGAGTTCTAAACCTTTTACCCATGATTTCAGGACATTGCGAACCTGGAACTCGAGTAGGCAACAACTGTGGGCCATTCGAGTCAAGTCCGAAGGTTCGAAAATGGACCCCATGATAGTGGATGACTCTAATGATGACTCGACCACTCCCCTAGATTTTAAGAGGAGAGAGAAAGTCAATCACGAAGGCATTAAAAAGAGATTTTGACACATCCGAAAATCAATGAAGGAGAATCCAAATGACGAGGTAAATATACCCAAATGTAGGCATTTAAAAAACCTTTCTTTCAAACCAAAAATCACCGGAATCAGACCTTGGTTGAGGGGTCAACCAAGGACCGGTCGATCTAACCAGTTGACCGCCCTAGGTCGACCACCCATGCCCAGTTCTGGATAGTTTCGAGTAGGGAGCGAAATTTCAGAAGTTTCGCTTGGTTCGCTACCCAGCGAAACGGCAAAATATCCCCGATATCTCGGAGATATTTTGCCCCCCCCCCATTTCGGCAAATTTCGCCCCCATGTTTCGGGGGGTATTTTTGGTCAAATTGAGCTGAAATTTGGTGTCCACCCTATTTTGATGCTAATAAACACAATGGAATGGTTAGTTTTGCTTAAAAACTCACCCAAATTGGTGTTTTTGATCGGCATATAATAGACTATATATCTATGAAACTGTAACTCTACAACATGATTTTAAACATTTAAACTAACATAAATATGCACAATGAATGATAATAGAGTGATAAACATCATTAAAAAAACTATGTACAAGTCAATACTCAATACCAAGTACTGTGCCTTGGTCGGTTCCATTTCCTCCTGCTCTGTGTCCTGTGATAGAGGCCCAAAGGCTACAACGTTAAACTTACGCTCCATTATTTTCTTGAAGTCACTCCAAGACATCTCATGCTAATGGTTGGTGACATACAAAGAAACTATGCCTCTGTAATTGGCATCATCCATGAGTGTAAAAGTACTCCCTTCAAGGGGGTAACATGAATGGAGCTCTTCAATTGACATCGTATTATCGAAAGGATATTGATATGTTGCCTCCAACATAGCAGTTGATTGTGAGCCAAATTGAGGCATAAGCGAGGCATTCCGACGATGATAACCCCAAGTTGGGGGTCCCCAACCATCATAACCCCCATACGTTCAGCCTTCCTGCAAACCCAAGCTCATGGAAGATCCATCATTATACCCATCGTAGTGTGAACTCCTAGAAGACAGCTGGGTATCATCGTGTCCATAAGCAGAAGGGACACCATAGCCATAAGCAGGTGTGGATCCTACAGACTTCTCCAAGGTCATGGACCCCATCACTCCCGATAATATGTCCATCAGATCAAAATGGCCGTATGAGCCATACGATTGAGTATCACCATAGCCATATGAGTCCCCATACCCATGCATGTGCTGCTGCCTCCCCCCATGAGCCTCCCCCCTCCCTGGCCGAGTGTAGCTCGTAGGACGACCACGATAAAGCTCACCACCATGATAGTCATCCTGGGTGACATGCGTGTAATGAGTCTCTCCAGTGTATCTCTGAGGGGGAGGCTGTGTCTCTGGTAATGGAACATATAATCGTTCCCGTACTCCTCCACCACCACCACCACTACCACCAAGACCGTCATCGTCGTCGTCATCATCATCATCATCCCTCCGAGTCTGGCTGGGACTAGGAGCAAGGGTGTCATCTAGTTCATCATCCTGCGTGCCAGGCTGCTCCACCCAATCCTCATCCACCGTGGCGGCAACTGCCTAATGTGCCTGCCCCTCTTGAGATGCCATGTACTCATCTACATCAACTCCCACAGCTTATGATTGGGTCTGGCCTACCTCCAGGCTGGTCTAACACTGGCTCACCCCTGTCCAACAACCAAGCATTGAGTGGATGTTCATCATCTGCAGTGAGCTCAAAGATATTATCAAGCTGGATGCCTCTGTCCGTCTTAGGGTTAGCATTTAAACGATTATTCTCCAGCTTCAACCTCATGTTGTAGTGACAATACACAAGGTCATTAAGGTGTTGACTTCCCAACCTGTTCCTCCTCTGAGAATGAATCATGCCAAATGTACTCCAATTCCTCTCACACCCAGAGGCAGAGCAAGTCTGGGAGAGGATCCTCATTGCCACTTTCCGAAGGTTCTCTGCATCGCCTCCATACAGAACCCACCACTCAGCTGCATTATCACAAATAAATTAAGTTAATACTTTAATGCTTAACAAAAATCCTACATTCCTACTTATATAATTATATAGTTATATAAGAAATGTAAAATGTAATCATGCATCTAACCTAGATCATAATTTTGTCGGTTTTGTTCAGCAACAACTGAACCAAAGGCCCCCACTGCATCCCTAAAGAATTTTATCTGCAATAATTTGTATTGATGGTTAGCTAAATTATTTCACAAATAAAAAGCAGGTATAAAGTTCTAAGTTTCTCAGTTCTAACCTCCATATGGCAATTTGATTGGACCACTAGGGTTGGCTCTAAGTTTGCAATAACCTCCATAACGGCACCGAGCATGTCTGACCGCAACCCTAAATTTTCACTGTGTTGATATTTTGGATTGAGGTAATAGGCTGCACAGTTCACAAACTCACAGAGTCACAGTCAAAGAATTAATGTTTACTACAAGTTACAAATTACTAATAATAAGTAATAACCCACACTAATTTCTTACCCGCCCTATGCATAGGATGCATTAGATGAGCGGTCCATCTAGCATCAACAATTTTCAAGTACGCAATGCAACCTCTGGGGTTAGCTCTTCGGATTGCTGCTTTCATTCTCTCCAGGGCTACATAGATGTGTGGCATAGTGGGCCCCCTAAGGGAGGAATCAACCATACGTAAGACCTTTATTATGGGATCTAAGGTCTCCAGGACAATAGTCACATTCCTCCAAAACTCATCGACGCGATTGTTCGTCTGTGCAGTGCGCCCACTACTAGTACTGAATTATCACAAACACATTAAGTTAATAAATACTACATACTAGATATTCATAGTATAAATGTATAAGAAGTTAACAACTTGTTAAATCAAGTAGAGAAAAAAAAAAAAACTTACTTTGATCCAACCCATGAGAACCACTCCTCTGATGCAAACATGGATCTCAAGCCTGCCTTCCGTTGTTGAATACTGCTAAGGGCTATGAAATTCGTGGTGAATCTCATAGGACCGAGTCTCACTAGCTCACCCTCGCATGCTCGCCTCATCATATCCAGAGCAGCAGCATGATTGTAGATGAAATTTGTTACCTGCCTGGCCCTCTCCACTGTACTCTGGATAATATTGATCATGCCGATGTCCTTTAACATGAGGTCGATACAATGAGTTGCGCAGGGTGTCCAATATAGGTTGTATCCATCTATATTCATCAATACCTCATCGGCTTTCTTGAAGTTGGCGCCATTATCGGTGACAATATGCACCACATTATCCTTTCCAACTTCATCAATCAGATCCTGCAGGAGTCTAATAATATACATGTGGTCTTTTGTATGCCCAGTAGCATCCACAAATTTTAGAAACACAGTCTTTCGATCACAATACACCATAAAGTCGATGATGGACTTTCTTGTCGGACCAGTCCATCCGTCACACATCATGGTGCATCCATATGTCTCCCAAAATGCTCTCAAACCACTATTGTAATGCTGCAGCTCCTCCTTCTCCTCAGCCAGGAAGGTGGTCATCACCTCTCTAGGGGTAGGACCACGATATCCAGGACCTGCTTTTGCAATAGTGTCAACCATATTACTATAATAAGGACCATGTGCCGTATGTGGAGGAACTTGTCACACCCCACCCGCCGGTCTCAGTTACCCGCCCGCCAACCCGTGGGAGTGATTCGTCATAGGATCCACGATTTTAGTCTATCAACAATAATAAATACAAGTAAAGACAATCAAGAGCAATAATAGTTCAATTAATGAATTAAAGGATTACAGGAGTCCAAATACTCCAATAAAATAATCAATGAAAGAATAATAAATCAAAAGAATACGAGTTCAGCGGATGCAATTCAAAAAGAGTTATATTATTTTCTTTCCAGTTTCCTTCTCTAAAGCTAAGTAATGTTTTTCATGAATCTCTAGAAAAGGGGTCCTCCAGTTCTTCTCCATTCGTTGAGTGAACTGCCTGGCAACTTGTCTCCTCTGCCCATCAATGGGTGCGATAAGCGCATTCCATGCACTCACAGGAGCTCCCACACAGGCTATTTCCATTTCCCATTGTCGGTGCCACGTCTTCTTCATACGAGAAGGTTCCTTCATAGGAAACCAATCCATCTTCCGACACATTTCCTCCATCTGCGCAGACTAATAATGTCTCATCCACCCAGCCGGTACCCTATCTAGCATACCCGGGATGTAATCCACAGCCCCAAAGATCCATAGTCCAGGGACCATACCACCCACATCGGCGATAACATAATCATGAACAATCAATATCAAGCTAAGCAATTGATAATAATAGAATTCGGAAATAAGATACCAAAGATAATCAGAGTGCTGAAATAAATATCTTATCAGATAAAATAAAAAGGCAGTGGGCGGAATCCACTCCTTCAATCAAGCGGAAAGTGTGGTCGAATCTAATTAATTACAATCCCAAGTTATAAAGATAAATCAAAAGTTATTACAATTTCTCCAAGCTTAACAGACACAAAGAAAGGAGGGTGGGCATCTACTCATAAGTCTCCTTTACAACATATAAGTTCTCTTCAAAAGTGAAGACCATAGAGATCCAACATGGCTGCTCCCAAGGGCTAACCCTGATACGCCTCTTCTTCGGTACCGTCACCGAATTCTTCATTGTAGCTAGCCTCCGGATAGTGATATGAGGTATCCGGGTCCGCCTCGGGGAACATACCATATGAATAATCACCTGTAGAGTAGTCTAACACAACATTGCAATAGAAAAGGAATGAGTTCAAAAGAACTCAGCAAGGTAGTTATTCCACAACAAGTAATCCACATGATAACAATAATAAAATAATGCAGTTGATATGAGACATATGATGTAATATGATTCTAACTCTAAGTATGCTGGTCATCTATGGTAGACATGCTTTAAGTCATAGCACCATATTTCTTTAGGTAGTCTCAGTCACTCATCATCGGGGGAATTGGGTCCTGCATCCCTCTCGGACAAAACCATGGTTGGGGGTTTCGGTCACCACTCTCTCACATCACCATTTGGTCTAAGTATTGGCGCATGTCAAGGTAAAGCCTAGCCCAATGCAAATCATCTACTTAGTCATATCATGTCAGTTCCAGATACGTCCATTCCTCCCCTCTCAGGATCCTTTCCGATATCCTTCACACTAGAGTCACGGATATTACTCACCGGACTCATCAACCCTATTGGTCATCCACAAATAGTAGACGGGAAGCTCTCACGTCCCCTCACGGATCATTTCACCGGTCTTGAGTGCCCGTGAGCCCAAGTCTAGCCATTTGCAACCCTACCAATAAATGGCCCCTTTCGGGTATCCGCAATGTAATTTATGTTCTCTCACAAAATGGTTACCGGTCTTGAGCGCCCACAAGTCCACACTACTACCATGGGTCGTTCAGTCTCAATGCCCTTCTGATTTGGGTCTGATATGATAGGGACATCCTAGCCCAAACACCACTAGACAAATCCTATGTATGTCATCCAATAACCCGGAAAAGCGTCGATGGGCATCTTCAGAGAACATCCCATACTATTCCCTCCGATGTCCAAGGACAGAAGCACCAGTAGGGTACTCCTCAATTCCAAGTTATACTTAAGCAATCACATACCCAAGTCCATCATATCAATTCACAAGATACAACATCATAGTAAAAATTCAATTCATAACATTAACATAATTCATCATATATTGAAATTGATAGACATAATAAGGCATTGTAATAAAACTAATGTAAACACAATGCTACTGTTATAAGACATATGTAGTAAGTCTAAAATGGTAAGAATATGAGATAGAGACTATGTTCACTAGGTTAGGAACATCAAGTCAAAAATCACACATCCTAAGTAATTATGGCGATAACTATCCTTACCTTGAGTTGGAGAAGAAGATGGTCCAAGATCACAAGCAAGTGGCCCAATTAGTCTTAAAACCCTAAACAAACATATATGAAGGATTAGAGAAGAAATCAGAACAATCAGAGATCTAACGAATCAAAACTAGGCAAAAGTTGCTGACAGCAACTCTGTTGGTCGATACTTTGGGTCGATGGTATCGACCAATAGTATCGACCCAAAGAGTCTCGGACAACAAGTTGGATTTTTGGGTTTTGGCTCAAAATTGGTCTTTCGGGTCTCAGATCGATACGAAACTTGGGGAGCAGCCTAAACACAATATAGAGACACTAATTATCAAAGAATTAACATCATCCAATGGTTAAATTAGAAATCCCCAAATTGGCATATCAAGTTCAAGAGTTGTTAATCAATGGCATTGGCTATTTCTTAATGCAAGTTGGGGGAAAACATAGTGGATTAGGTAGGGAATAACTTAGGACCAATATTGAAATCATATGCAAGGTATAGATTAGGTATCATAGGCTTCATCTCCGTTTTGGTAAATAAAGTAAGTTGGTAAGCAACAAATCATGGAAATGCATAGTTAATGATCAAGAGGTAAGTAAATCATAGCAAGATTGGGGGAAACATCAATGTATGAGGTAAAGAAGACTCATGGCAAGGTGTTTGCAAGGTTGCAGCACCTTGGCCATGGTCCCAATAGTAAAAATGAGAGTAAAGATGAGTGAGAAAGAGACTAGGAGAGAGAGTCATACCTTGAGAGTAGAGTAAGAGAGTGGAAGTGGGTAGTTGGCAATGATTAGGGGGGAAGATGCTTCACCATTACCAAGGAGGAGTCTCATCCACGTTCTCAGGTGCCTCAATGATTAGAATACGGTTCAAAACACAAGGATGGAATAAATAGAGTAGGGAATATTCCACAGAATCTTTAAATCCAGATTCAGCATGTGTTGGTCGATACATTGGGTCGATAGTATCGACCAATAGTATCGACCCAAACATGTTTCAGCAGAATTTTTCAGAATAGTTCAGCAACTTTAGGTGTGGACTTGGAGGGCTATACAAGTTCAAATTGCATGGGATTTTCTCCTATAGTTCACTCAAGAAGTCTAGTTTCGGGGAATACCTTCGGATTGTGTACAAGAGTCCGTTTGATATCTCAATTGTCTCACTCTTCATTAGTGCGCATATTCTAACTTAACACTGATAATGTGTTCAAGGAAGGAGCAACATCATCAATGTCCATAGAATGGAGTGTTGACACCACGTCATCAACTAGTAGGGTCCACAAGTCCCTTCTACCACCACTTCGGGTCTTTGGACCTACAAACACAACAATTTTCGGGTCGGGTCAAGGTTAGGTAAAAGCTGGATTTTACAAATAAAACATATACAAATAAAAGAATGAGTTCTGGAGAACTCAGTAAGAACAATAACAATTTCCATCCATATGTCCAACAAATCAGAAATGCATATATGATATTTATGAGTGCAAAGTATGAATGCTGCTAGATCTAACTATGCAAGTCTCTAACTGTAATATCCAGCCCTATTCTAACCCTGACCCTAACCCGGATCCACTGTTGTATTCAGGTCCGAAGACCCGAAGCGGTGGTAGAAGAGACCTATGGACCATTATGATTGATGATCATGATTCGGAGACTGAGCCTATGGACATTGATGATGATACCCCTTGCTTAAATGCATTATCAATGTTTAAGGAAAGTCTGCGCATCGAAGAAGATTAATCTCGTTGATGTACCTATTGACCTCCTGTGCACAATCCGAAGGTATTCCCCGAAACTAGACTTCTTAATTGAATTGTGGAAGAAAACCTCACTCAAATTGACCTTGTTTAGCCTTTCAAATCCCTACTTGAAGTTGTTGAACTAAACCTGTTTTTCTGTTGAGAAACATTTTGCTCGATCCTTTTGGTCGATAGCATCAACCAAAACCATCAACCAAAGTTTCCCAGTCTACCAAGTTAAAGATTCCATGGAATATTCCATTTCTATTTATTATAACCTCGAGCCTTGAGCCTTGTGCAATCATTTTCTCACCTGAAATCGTGGGGAGAGCTTCCCAAGGCACCTCCTTGGCTAATGTGAAGGGCACCTCATCAAAAACTCATTGTTTACTATTGATTCTTGTCTACTTCTTCCACACTAAGGTATGAATCACCATTCCACTCTCTACCCTACCATTTTCTACTCTTTTCTTTTCCCTTCTTGCTGGTGAGACATTGGAAATGGTGCTGCAACCTTGCAACCACCACTCCAAGTGTCTACACATGATTAACCTATGAGTTTCTTAGCCATTCATTGATGCTATGCCTCCACCTCATGCCTAGCTTATGTATTCCTCTATTCTTCTATTAACATCATGTCATTTTGTACCAAATTGAGTTGTAGGGCATGATATGTTCATGTTTATCACTTCTATATGATTCCAATCGAATTCCTATTAGTTCCTCTAACTATTACATGCCATTCCTCATCAATGCAATCAATTCCAACTCATGCCATGATGTTTATCACTTGAACTTGTTGGCTCAAATTGGGGCTTTTTGTTTGAACCATTGGATTGGGTAATTTTCTTGACTTATAGTGTCCTACTACTGTTGTTAAATGTTCCTCCAAGTTTCAGATTGATCCGAACACCGGAAAACCAATTTAGGATGAAAACACCCAAAATCCATCATTCTGTCTCGAAGGAAATTTTGGTCGATCCTTTTGGTCGATACCATCGACCAAAACCGTCGACCAAAGTTGTTGCTAACAGCAACCTTGGCCAGTTTTGATCCAATTGATATCCAACCTTCTTAAACCCTTCTCTAACTTATTATTGATGTTTGTTTAGGGCCTTAACAATTATTTTGGACTATTTCTTGGTACTCTCAATTCATCATCAATTCAACCCAAGGTAAGGATGGTTATCTCCATAAACATATAGATCACCAACTTATGATTTATGTTTTTGTTTATGAATGGAACCTTTTGATTACTTTTAAATCTTTATAAGACTGTTATATATGTGTTAGAACAGTAGTATTGACATCTTTATACTCTTGTCATGTTACATTACTATTCTTGTTTACTTATGTCTATGATGATTCATTTCAATATCATGTTTTAACTTTTATGATAAGATGTATTGGATGCATGAAAGATGATGAACTTGAATATGTGATTGCTTACGTATTGACTTGGGATTGGGGAGTGTTCTATTGACACTTCTGTCCTTAGGCATCGGAGGGAATAGTATGGGATGTTCTCCGATGGTGCCTATCGACACTCTCCCGGGTTATTGGATGACATACATAGGACTGTCTAGTTGGTTGGCTAGGTTTATCCTTGTCGTGTCAAATCCAAATCGGAAGGGCATTGAGACCGAACAACCCGTGGTAGTGTATGGTTGGATGAGCGCTCTAGGCCGGTAACCAATCCGGTAGGGGACATAAACCATGCTACGGATACCTGAAAGGGGCCATTTATTGGTAGAGTTGCATATGGATAGACATGGGCTCACGGGCGCTCAAGACCGGTAACCAATCTGTGAGAGGACGTGAGAGCTTTCCGTTTATTATATGTGGATGACCAATAGGGTTGATGAGTCCAAAATTCGGGATTTCGCTGACTCTAGTGTGAAGGATACAGGAAAGGATCGTCGGGGGCGAGGAATGGACGTATCTGAATCTGACTTGACCGACTGAGTAGATGACTTGCATTGGGCTAGGCTTTACTGTGACATGCGCCAGTACTTGACCAAATGGTGATGTGAGAGAGCGGTGACCGATCCCCTTACCACGGTTTTTTTGATGACTTTACCGATCTTCCCCAGGCATTCCCAAGATATGGAAATGAGAGAGTGACTGACGACCCAAAGAAGTACGGTGCTATGACTTAAAGCATGTCTACCCTAGAGACTAGCATTCATAGAGTTAGACTCATATTTGCATCATATGTTCCATATCGCATTGCATTATACTATGTTCTGAATGTGTATGATTTCTAATTATGGAATAACTGCCTTGCTGAGTTCTTCGAACTCATTCCTTTTTGTGCAAATGTTTTTAGATTATATTCCAAGTACCGAGGACTACGATGGCACCTCCTTTGAGGCGGACTATGATTCCACATACTACCCTCCGGGTAGTGGCGTCGGTGAGGATCCGTATATTGGAGCCGAGGAGGATTACTATCCGCACCAGGGTTAGCCCCACAGTTGTGCGGGAGCGGCAGCGTTGGGTTTACTTCATCCGTACTGTTGAGGAGACCACTATTAGTATAGAAGAAACCCTAGCTTAGTGCCCCATTCCCCTGGTGTATTTTTGGAGTACTTGGACCTGTAATTAATTAACTTTTCGGAATTATCTTTAATACTTGGACATGTACTTAACTACTTTTACTTTCCATTGCTTTGAGAGAGTGGCTACCACTCCTTCTCTCCTTGATATGATTTTGACCACATTATGATATTATCTATCTTCCGCACTCTGATATATATTTAATCCTATCTTATACATATTGTTTAGTATTAGTTGTTTTTACCATTGATTATTACTGTTCATGATTATGTTACCGTGTATGTGGGAGGCATGGACCTCAGATCATTGATCCATGGACTGTGGATCACATCCCAGGTATTCCAAATGGGGTACCGGCTAGGTGGATGTGACACTAACAGTTGACATGCTTTAAGATATATACCAGCCCTCCTCTAGGTAGGTCTAGTCACTTTGATCCGGCAAGGATTGGTTACCTTTGTACGGATCCTGGGTAAAATGGAAAGTCCACACTTGGCTCTCAAACCATGGCTAGGGTTAAGTCAACACTCTCTCACCACAACCATTGGCAATGAGTACTGGTGCATGTCAGGATTTCTAATCCAATGCAAGGTCATACAGGTAACATACTACATGAAGTCCAGATACATCCCCTATGGCACCAACCAACTCGGTTCAGTATCCTTCGCAACCTAGGAATGAGAATCATCATGGACTGGCTACCGCTATTGGACTTCATTCCATAACCCTATGGTCATCCACATATTGTTGGGGCGGAATGCTCTCATGACTCCTCACGACACCCGATCCGTTTCATGGATGTCCAAGGAACGGACCGGGTGTCGTGTGGAGTCATGAGAGCATTCCGCCCCCAACAATATGTGGATGACCATAGGGTTATGGAATGAAGTCCAATAGCGGTAGCCAGTCCGTGAGGATTCTCATTCTTAAGTTGCGAAGGATACTGAACCGAGTTGGTTGGTGCCATAGGGGATGTATCTGGACTTCATGTAGTATGTTACCTGTATGACCTTGCATTGGATTAGAAACCCCAACATGCGCCAGTACTCATTGCCAATGGTCGTGGTGAGAGAGTGTTGACTTAACCCCAACCATGGTTTGAGAGCCAGGTGTGGACTTTCCATTTTACCCAGGATCCCTATAGAGGTAACTAGTCCTTGCCGGATCAGAGTGACTAGACCTACCCAGAAGAGGGCTGGTGTATATCTTAAAGCATGTCAACTGTTAGAGACTTGCATAGTTAGATCTAGCAGTATTCATACTTTGCACTCATACATATCATATATGCATTTCTGATTTGTTGGACATATGGATGGAAATTGTTATTGTTCTTACTTGAGTTCTCCGAACTCATTCCTTTATTTGTACATGTTTTATTAGTCTGCGCAAATGGAGGAAATGTGTCGGAAGATGGATTGGTTTCCTATGAAGGAACTTTCCCGTATGAAGAAGACGTGGCACCAACAATGGGAAATGGAAATAGCCTGTGCGGGAGCTCCTGTGAGTGCATGGAATGCGCTTATCGCACCCATTGATGGGCAGAGGAGACAAGTTGCCAGGCAGTTCGCTCAACGAATGGAGAAGAACTGGAGGACCCTTTTCTAGAGATTCATGAAAAACATTACTTAGCTTTAGAGAAGGAAACTGGAAATAAAATAATTTAACTCTTTTTGAATTGCTTCTGCTGAACTTGTATTCTTTTGATTTATTATTCTTTCATTGATTATTTTATTGGAGTATTTGGACTCTTGTAATCCTTTAATTCATTAATTGAACTATTATTGCTCTTGATTGTCTTTATTTGTATTTATTATTGTTAATAGACTAAAATCGTGGATCCTATGACGGATCACTCCCACGGGTTGTCGGGCGGGTAACCGAGACCGGCGGGTGGGGTGTGACAAAACTGAACTGAAGTACATCCACTTCGACACTGTCCTCTTCACTTTCTTTGCCATCCCTTTCCATGCACTTGTTATCTTGGGCTGATTGGCCCCCTTATTTCTAAAAATATCAGGATCCTGCTCTAGGATAGGATCCAACCTCTGTGGATAGCCACCTGGTCCCCGTACATCAGGCGTAGAAGTGACCCTCTAACTTTGTGATCTGCCGAACAAACCACGTACACCACCCCTTCCAGAAGCTCCATCCCTTGATCCAGATGCTCCAACCCCTGCTGGCCTAGAAGGACCAGCTCTTGTAAATCTAGCTCTGGCCCTCTCCTCCTTATGGTACTGGATTGCCCTACTCTTTGCCATCGCTCGTCTAACGTCCCTCTCCTCCTGCTCTCTGAAATCCACGGGATCAACCTCCTGATTAGAATCTGAATCAACTCTGTGAGATGATGGTCCCCGCACCGCCTCATCCAATGCATCATTAACCCTCCTCCTCTCCTGTTTCTTCTTCCCCTTATCTTTCTCCATCTCTTTAACTGCATTTACAATATCCATATTCGCCTCTGTGCAGGTGGTCACATCCTTTGAACTACCAGTGATGTGAGCCTTAAACCTGCTTATGCCACCTGAGTTCAACTCCTTACCACAAAAGTTGCATTTTGTTCTACTTTTGTTGCCATCAATAGCAACACAGTACTGCCGTGCAGGATCAACCCTCCCCCTCCCTGTGGGCCCCACTGCTCCTTGTGTCTATCCCTGGCCCTGTGACCCTGCTCCTCTCCCACTGCTAGACATGACAACTGTTGTAACAAAAATGATTTCATAAACAATTAAACAATACCAATATAATATTTTAAACAATATTTAAATTTTTTTCAACAAAAGAAAAGGCTACTATATAAAACCGACAATGAAATCACAAGAGAAGCACTTGAAAATAATTATATAGGTATTCCATAATTTTCTCTAATTTTCAAAATCATTTCCCTTATTTATTCCTAATTTTTTTTCATTTTTCATAATTATTTATATTTTATATTAATATTTTAATAAATATCAAATAATTATGTATTGGGTTGAAAAATATTCCGACTCCGTGAGTCTTTAGATTGACCCATGGAGATCCACATATATTTTTTCAATCACGATACAACACATATATCATGCAAAAAGCAAACATTTAAAATGTAGAAAAATACAATTTTTGACCCCGAAAATAAATAAATAAATTACTTAGCGAAAAAAAATTCCGACTCCGTGAGTTTGTAGATCGGCCTACTGTATTCAACATATATTAATATATTAATTCATACCCATCCAACAACATTATGGCATGCATTTTCGAAAAAAAACAGTTTAGAGAAGAACAATTTACCTCTCAAATGAAAAACACCAATATCTGTGTGAAATCTCGCTTGATCGTCGCAAATAATGCTATAGCCGTCAAGAATGAAGTGAGTACTACGGTTTTATGTCGAAAATCGGACCAAAAAATGGCCAAAACACCTAGAACTAGGAGAGAGAAGCTTTGGATGGTGTGTGTGAGGAGAGAGAAAATCCCAAAAAATCAAATGATAAATAATGAAAAAATCCAGCGAACCCCGCATATATCGTCGAATTTCCGAGAAATTCGCGAAATTTCGGCAATTCGAAAATCGCCCCTGGTTTCGGTTCGC
This sequence comes from Hakea prostrata, assembly GCF_041222555.1. Lineage (NCBI taxonomy): Eukaryota > Viridiplantae > Streptophyta > Magnoliopsida > Proteales > Proteaceae > Hakea > Hakea prostrata. The sequence continues at coordinate 29,686,939 of NC_142600.1, forward strand.
CAGGGGGCGATATGGACGAATTTCGCCGATATTTCGGCGATATGGGCGAATTTCGGCGATATGGGCGAATTTTGCCGAAATGTTCTTCCATGGTTTCGAGAAAACAGGTTTAAAAACCTATTTTATGCCTCCACTCCTCATCATAGAACATATTTTCTAATGCTAGATTGGGGTTGAAGCTTGGAGAGAAGAGGAAACCTAGGGAAATTTTGGATTCCTTCCAGCGGCATCGCTTCGAGACTCAAATCTTTGCGGTAACGCTAAGAAATGTGAGTATTTTAGAAACCTCTCCTCTCTAAACCTAGTTTAATGGTATTTTTCATCATTGAATGCTAGGTTTTGGTAGTTGGGGTTAATAGAATGCCTTGAATGCTTTCCTTTACTACTCTTTATGTCTCCCTTTGTTTTTGAGAGATGATTATGCGATTCATTGCAATTAAATTCGTTTGAACTTCTCAGAGACACTCGTGGGCATTCGCGAGAGTCGAATTTGGGGCTTTTTGTTTGAGGCCTAATTGGAATGAATTGTTGGTACTTTTAGGATCCCATTACTATTAATTAGAAGAAAGACCCAAAGTCTCTCTTCAATCCGATTTTGAATCTGAGGCAAAATATGAATTTTTGCTCAAAACTAAATTAATGATGGACTGATCGGCCGTTCAATCGGTCCTGTAAGCTTATGCTACCGGCCATATCCGAGAAGTGTATTTTGGACCTATTTTGAACCCCAATTGTTACTTACTCTTCTCTTATGCAACTAGGGTTATTTTGGGTTTAATTACATACTCTTGTGTGTGTTTGTGGGACTTTGGAGAGCGTAACTTACTTGAAAAGTAAGGAACATACTTAATCAAGTCTTTTATGTTTGATAATATTAATTCAATTTCATTATTGATATCTTGCTTTATTTTGATATTTATTATCATGTGAACTTGTGTGACTTTGCACGAACGAAAGGTAAGAATGTATGGTTGTTTTTGTTTCTTTTTGAATCTTATGTTTGATGATATGAGAATGTGTGGGATTGGTTTTCAGACTTAGTTCTCTTGTATATACTTTCCAAGGGTTCGCCCATTACCCTAGTGACCTTATATAAATGTGCATCTAGACCTAAGTACATGAATGTTAGGTGTCTAGAATTATTTGGCTAGATAACCTCATGAGTACTACTACCCTTCAAGTAAAGGTATTGAAACCAGGTTAACCCATGATGTCGTAATTGAATCCTGTGAGTACCAAACAGGCCCATTATCATCATGGAATGGTAGAGTTGCATACAATACATAAGGGTTCATCGGCGCTCAAGACCGATAACCAACCCGTGGGAGGACATGGAGAACATTTATATGTGGATGATCATTAGGTTAGGGAATGGAATCCAACAGATGCCTCCCGTTGAGGATACCATTCCTAGGTGGAGAAGGATATTGAACCAAAAGGGAACTAGGCTTGAGGGGAGATATCCGGACCATATGTAGTATGAGACCGTATGACTATGCATTGGGCCTAGAGTTGTCCTTGACACGCGCCATATCTCATGCGAAACGGTGATGTGAGAGAGTACCGACTTATACCTCCAACCGTGGATTGGTATAACTTTACCCAACTATATAAAAAAGAACCCAAAAGGCGTGCTTGAGTGCCATGAGGGAGAGTGACTGAGACCGCAAAGGAGATTGGTTAACTTAATGTGTGTCTACCATAGAGACTTCATGATAAAGTTAGAAGCATAACATCATGATCATTCATCTATTTTATTACTATCCTTAATTACATTACCATTATTAATATTATATACGTGATGTGGAAATTTGTGAAAGAGTGCATGATTTGATGGTTGAGTTGACCTCACTAAGTTCTGTTGAACTTATTCCTTTTATATGTATATTTTATAGATTATTTTGCAGGTTATGAGGACTCCATTCAAATGGACGGTCTGTCGTTGGTAGATTATCATGAAGGAGCAATTGGGAAGTGGACTCACATGAAGCCTCGTGCCTATGCCAGGATTGCTTCTATGGAGTGGACTCTAGTAGGGGTCTAACAGAGCTTTGAGATTTGATAGTGTCTTTCATGGCAATATTTTACATTTATACCCTTATATCCTTCGAGAAAGGAGAGGGCATCTTTTATCAAAATACTTAATTATTTCCGCTGCAAAACTCTTCTTCTTCTTCTTCTTCTTTTCTTCTTTTCAGACTCTGGTATTCATTGACAAAATAGTCATTTCAATTTCAAAGTAAAAAAAAATAATAGTGGGTAACTTGTAATTTTTGAAAAAACTCAATGTGGACGGTTTGTAATATTTTTCACTTAAGTGGGCAGTCAAGAATTTAAGCCCAAAATAAGTGGATGCCACGAGAAAAACTCTATATATCATAGCATACTTTGAGGGTAAAATTCTATTAAGTCATGGTCAGATAATTTGGATTTTACTAAATTACCCTTATTCTCTTGTGACTTCATATTGTTGCTTTTATTTTTATTATTTTTTTTTTTTTTGGTTAAATATATTATTGCTTCAAATTTTCATTTTTTTTTCTTCTTCCTACATTTGCTATTTTATATTATAAAACTAAGATATAAAAAAATACAAATAAGAATATGTTCATCATTTCCTCTAACCAACTAATTGTTCTAATGGAGAAGGGAGTGACTGCCAATTTAACACAGTTTTGAGATGTTAATACTTTTAGCTAAATTATCTTGGAGTCTTCCTGAAAATTTTCTATAAGATTAGAGAATCATTGGCATCAAAAGCAATGTTGATTTGGGGGCGTGTTTAAAGCATTAAAATAGCATAACCAAAAGACATCGAAAGAGAGATTGCAGGGTGATGCTAACTCCTTCTGCATCTTCTTCTTTCTTCCTTCTATGTTCCTCAACTACTCTCTGATCTTATAAACTCCTGAATGGATCTAACCATCTCTTTGGCCATTTTTTCCTGTTTGTTAAAGCTTCCACTTCTATTTCTTCTTCTTATTTACTGATGTTGTTATCTGTTAGTTATTTTTGCTTGGGGGTCTTGTGGCAGGGAAACAGATTCAAATTCTGGAGAGGGCAGGAATGTCGGTGTGAAGTTGAGAAGTAATGAAAGGTGGTGCGTGGCCCTCTCTCAACCTATACTGATTTCTATACCACCTTAAAGACTCAACCATTTATCACATCAGGTAATTGGCCCATTAATGGCAACCTATACTACTCCACTATTCAGCCTCTCATTCTAACCACCGAATCCTTCAATATCCCTGTCATAGCCTTTCCATTTTTGAAGATTACTAAAATCAAACCCCACAACCAATCCCTCTCAAGCTCGAACTCACCCAGAAACTCTGTTTTGGGCTCAATTGCAACTCCTCCACCCCCAGCAATGATCCAACAGAAATCCCACCCAACCTCAACCGAATCACTTTGAAAATGAATCGGCAAAGTGGACGTGTGTCCCCCACACAACCCCCCTCTCGATCCAATGCTCCCACTAGTCCCCATACTGGAGGTAGTTACAGGTTCCCCTCTTAAGAATTCTGCTATTAGAAGAGGCACTGAAGCTGACTCCTAGAAGGCAATGGATCCTTCAGGAGGTCAAGCCCGCCATTCTACCTTGCTTCATGTCGATGAATTGAATCTTGCTTTTGTCTTATACGGTTATGCGTTGGGCTTCCCAAGAGAGCTGATAACAATTACTAAACAGAAACTTACGGACCTTTGGTCTCCATTAGGAGCCACCTCCATTTTAAGCACTGGCAGAGAAAACTTCAAGGCAAGCTTCATTTTTGAAGAACACCAAAACAATGTTATGTCACTCTCCCCGTGGTGGATTGGAAAATACATTCTGCACTTGGCATTGGAACCAATCCTAGAACGTAGGAAGAATATCTCACTTCCACCAATCATTATTTGGAGCCAACTGAGAGGAATCCGACCTGATTGTCTCACCTATAAAGGTGTTCTATCTGCTGCGGCTAAGGTGGGACAAATTATGGAAGTTCAGCTTAATCCCAGAGAACTGGGTCTACCCAACAACTCTGGAAGAGTGAAACTTGTGTTCGACATCAACAAGCATGTTCAAACAAGAACCTCTATTAGAACCTATAAGAATGAATGGGTTCCTGTGGAGGTGAGGTATGAGGTGAAGGTCTTATGTCTGCAACGTGGAAAATTTTTCCATCAGATTGGGTACTGCTGTAGGTATGAAAGTGATGATTCAATCACCATCAATGATGCAATTCAACTGAAGTTATTCAAAGGGGCTACTACTGACCCATGTGCAGGAGGCTTCTCAAAGCTACTAACAACTAGCAGCATCCGCAACTTGCTTGCCCTCCCGCTGGGGATTCAGGAAAAAATTAGTATCAATGATGAAGAAGATTCACGTACTCAGATTGTTCCCAACTGCCCTACGGGTGCAGGCCCCTCTCACTCTTCAGATGAGGCTTCATCCAACAGCATAATGAAATTCGATAAGAAAAGTAATGAGGAAGTCGACAGATGGCAGTTTGAGAATTTTAAAGTGCAACAGGAAGTAGAGGAAGAAAATATAGTGAAAATTACAGCAACAACAATGAATGTAGAGTGGGTGTATCGGGTAAGAATGCAGAGAGAAGTGATGACAGACACCAGTTTCAGATGATGAAGAAGGGCAAACAGGTAGAAACTGAAGAGCAAGATGGGAAGAAAGATGAAATGCAGCTAATCTTAGAGAAACCACTCTTAGATATAGGAAAAATATGAATATTGTATTTCTATGTTATTCCAACTATAGCTGTTACAGACTTTATAGCAATTATAGTTACAATACGGTTACAACCCATTTACAGCTGTACAATATCTATATCTCAACATCCCCCTCAAACTAGGCCGAGGTACAAGACCGAGTTTGCAACATAAAGTCTGGAACTCACGGCGAGGAAGAGGTTTAGTAAAAATATCTACCAACTGATGATTTGAAGAGACAAAACGCGTTATTAGATGTCCAAGTGCCACCTTCTCCCGAACAAAATGATAATCCAACTCAATGAGTTTAGTACGCACGTGAAAAACGGGATTAATGGTCATATGTAAAGCACTCATATTATCACAATAAAGAATGGCTGGTGATAATTGAGAAATCCCGATGTCCCGGAGTAAAAAACTTAGCCACGTAAGCTCAACTGTAGTGGTAGCCATGGCGCGATATTCGGCTTCAGTACTGGAACGAGATACAGTGGGCTGTTTCTTGGCACTCCAAGAGATACAATTGCTACCCAAGAAAATACAAAATCCCGTTGTTGACCGACGTGTAAGAGGACAACCGGCCCAATCGGCGTCCGAAAAACCATATAACTGTAAAGAGCTCCTTTGATGAATACGAAGACCATAGTTAAGAGTCCGTTTAACATAGCGAAGTATACGCTTGAGCAATACAAAATCAGCTTGTGTCGAACTATGCATAACTTGGCAAACAGAATTAACCGCATAAGATAAGTCCGGTCTTGTCATGGTGAGGTATTGAAGACCTCCTACCAAACTACAAAATAAAGTAACATCTGAAAAAGATGTTGTATGACTAGAAGAAGAACGAGCCACCATAGGTGTAGGCATGGGTTTGGCATCTTCTAACTGAGCACGGTGTAACAAATCCCTTGCATATTTTTCTTGTGACAAGAAAAACCCATCATGAGTATTAGATACTTGGATCCCAAGAAAGTAATGCAAACTGCCCAAGTCTTTAATTGCAAAAGGATGTCCAAGACGAGTAATAAAATCCAGAAGAAAGACCGAGTCATTCCCTGTTAACACTATGTCATCGACATAGAGTAAGAGTAACAAAAGTTTCCCATTTGCACAATAGATGAACAATGACGTGTCAAAAGGACAACAAACAAAACCAAAATCCAGCAAGAATGTGCTAAATCTATCAAACCAAGCTCGTGGTGCTTGAAGAAGCCCGTATAAAGATTTGTGAAGTTGACAAACAGCTTTGGGCTTTGTTGTATCAACAAACCCAGGTGGTTGAGTCATATAGACTGGTGTTGACAAAAAACCATGTAAAAAAGCATTTTTTACATCTAGTTGACAATCGTCCATTTACATCGCAATACTCAACACAAGACGAATCGAACTAGGTTTTATAACTGGGCTGAATGTCTCAAAGAAATCGATCCCTTCTTGTTGTGAAAATCCTCTTGCCACTAAGCGGGCTTTTAGCCTTTCTAATGAGCCATCAGCATTCAATTTTGATTTAAAAACCCATTTACAGCTAACAATATTCATATCAGAAGTTTTAGGAACCAAAGTCCAAGTAGCATTTTGCTCTAATGCATCCATCTCCTCCTTCATTGCAGTCGACCAGCCAGGATGGGCCAAAGCTTCCTTCACACTTCGTGGCTCACAAGGAATGGTGGAAACCGTTAAAGCATACTTTGGGTTTGGTTTAATAACACCAACCTTTGCTCTTGTAACCATGGAATGAGAAGGACCAATATTTAAAAGAGATCCATTAGACTCATTGAGTAGCATGGGCTGAGAACTGTTGGACTCATTAAGTAATATGGGCTGAGAACCATTTAACTCATTTAGTAGCATGGGCTGAGAACTGTTGGACTCATTAAGTAATAGAGACTGAGAACCATTCAGCTCATTGAGCAACATGAGCTGAGAACCATTTGACTCTTTTGGCAACACAGGCTGAGAACGAGTAGACTCATTTATCAACAGGAGCTGAGAACCATTTGTCTCATTTAGCAACATAGGCTGAGAACTAGTAGACTCATTTAGCAACATGGGTGGAGAACCATCTGACTCATTTAGCAACACAGGCTGAGAACTAGTAGACTCATTTAGCAACATGGGTGGAGAACCATCTGACTCATTTAGCAACAAGGGCTGAGAAGAAACAAAAGACCCACCATGTTCACCATGTTTACTGAAACCAGTATGTGACATATTGCCTGCAGCTGGTGCTAAAGAAGACATCCCAACTGAATCATTGCTATCAAACCAAGCTTTTGAAGGTTCCAAAACAGAAAGTTTTCGATTATCAAAATAATCAAAAGCACCTGCAGCCTCTTTATATGAAACCCAACCATCAAAATTACTAACAGTCCATTTGTTACTCACAAAACCATAATCAACCTTATCTTTGAATGGGAAAAATTCTTCATCAAACACTACACTCGTGAAATAAATACACGCCCAGAACCTCGATGATAACACCGGTAACCTTTGTGATGATACCGCACCCATAAAAACACACTGCAGTGACCGTGGATCAAATTTGTTGGCAGCATATGGCCTCAAACAAGGAAAACATGCTGTTCCAAACACCCGAAAAACAGAGTAAACTGGTTCTTGATTAAACAACAACTTCAACGGTGTACTCATATCCAATACTTGAGATGGCAGACGATTAATCAAGTAAACAGCAGTTAGAAAAGCTTCTACCCAGAAAGACAACGGTATGGAAGCATTAAAAAGCATGGCAAAACCTAATTACGCTCAACAATACTATTTTGTGCAGGTGTGCCACGACATGAAACATGATGTATAATGCCAGAATCAGCCAAATGTTGCCTAAACAGACCCAAAGAAAATTCACCTCCACCATCCGATTGAAACACTTTAATCTTAGAACTGAACTGGCGTTCAACCAAAGCTTGAAACCGAAGAAAGCAATTGTAAAACTCAGATTTATGACGGAGAGGATATAACCAAGTATAACGAGAGCAATCATCAACAAACAATGCATAATATCTGAATTTTTGAACACTAGGAACAGGCGATTTGCCCCACAAATCACAATGAATCCTCTCAAGAGGTGCCAAAGCTCAGGTAAAAGAACTAATAAAAGGAAGTTGAGCAGCCTTGCTCATCTGACAACTATTACAAGTATTCTTTGATTTACAAGTAACTTTGATCAAATCTTGATTCTTCAAAAAATTGAGAATACGAGGCTAGGGATGACCTAACCGTTGATGCCAAACATCCTCTGTTGCAGTACAAAAACGAGAGGAGAAAAAAACATTAGAAGCAGAACCAAGAAAACCATGATCATCAATGTTAAACACATAGAGTCCTCCACTTTTATTCCCCGATGCCAACACCTTCTAAGTGTGAAGGTCCTTGACAAAAAATCCAGAGTCAGTGAATTCAACCGAACAACCCAAATCAGAAGTGAGCTTAGATACAGACAACAAATTCAACTTAATATCTGGAACAACAAGAACATCATTCAACGGCAAGACAGACTTTCCAACTACAATCTCAGCAGAACCTCTATGAGTGATAGGCAATGAAGCACCATTACCAACGATGAGCGTAGAAGGACCTCTCAAAGTAGTTATAGAAGAAAGATTACCTGAATCAGAAGTAATGTGATCGGTAGCGCCTGAATCAGGAAACCAATGATTATCCTGAGATTCATTTAGATGAACTGCTGCAAGAGCCTTAGGAACATCAGATGGCTGAAATGAATGATCAAATCGACTCCAGCGGCCGAGCATCATGACCAATCTCCGACAAACTTCCAAGAACAACAGATTCTCCTTGATTTTCCTTACCAGATATACCCGACTTAGTAATCGGAGCAAAACCTCTGTTCTGAGAAGAGAAACCCCCATTTCGACCACCACCACGATGACCAAAACGACCCCCACCACGATACCCAGAATAACGACCTCCATTATTGTTTCGAAAAACTTGTTTGGTTGTCTGAGCAGCAAATGCAATCGCAGAATTAGGAGATTCACCAAGAACTCCACGATTTCGA